>NW_027167761.1:0-149706 GCF_040954835.1 Lepisosteus oculatus | reverse complement strand
CAGAAAGTGTCAAAACGTGTTTTCCAGCAGAAATAAACATGTTTCTGCAAGTTTGGTCAACCCCATGTAAGTTATGGGGCAGTAACATCACACTTTTCAAAACGTGTTTTTCAGCCCGAAATAAACGCGTTTTTTCAGACAACTGAATCTCCTTGTAATAGCAAGGCTCAGAAGAGCCCACACACTCAGCCCTTAACCCCAGTGTACAGAAAGTGTCAAAACGTGTTTTCCAGCAGAAATAAACATGTTTCTGCAAGTTTGGTCAACCCCATGTAAGTTATGGGGCAGTAACATCACACTTTTCAAAACGTGTTTTTCAGCCCGAAATAAACGCGTTTTTCAGACAACTGAATCTACTTGTAACAGCAAGGCTCAGAAGTGCCCACACACTCAGCCCTTAACCCCAGTGTGCAGAAAGTGTCAAAACGTGTTTTCCAGCAGAAATAAACATGTTTCTGCAAGTTTGGTCAACCCCATGTAAGTTATGGGGCAGTAACAAGACACTTTTCAAAACGTGTTTTTCAGCCCGAAATAAACGCGTTTTTTTAGACAACTGAATCTCCTTGTAATAGTAAGGCTCAGAAGAGCCCACACACTCAGCCCTTAACCCCAGTGTACAGAAAGTGTCCAAACGTGTTTTTCAGCAGAAATAAACATGTTTCTGCAAGTTTGGTCACCCCCATGTAAGTTATGGGGCAGTAACAAGACACTTTTCAAAACGTGTTTTTCAGCCCGAAATAAACGCGTTTTTTCAGACAACTGAATCTCCTTGTAATAGCAAGGCTCAGAAGAGCCCACACACTCAGCCCTTAACCCCAGTGTACAGAAAGTGTCCAAACGTGTTTTTCAGCAGAAATAAACATGTTTCTGCAAGTTTGGTCACCCCCATGTAAGTTATGGGGCAGTAACAAGACACTTTTCAAAACGTGTTTTTCAGCCCGAAATAAACGCGTTTTTTCAGACAACTGAATCTCCTTGTAATAGCAAGGCTCAGAAGAGCCCACACACTCAGCCCTTAACCCCAGTGTACAGAAAGTGTCAAAACGTGTTTTCCAGCAGAAATAAACATGTTTCTGCAAGTTTGGTCAACCCCATGTAAGTTATGGGGCAGTAACATCACACTTTTCAAAACGTGTTTTTCAGCCCGAAATAAACGCGTTTTTTCAGACAACTGAATCTACTTGTAACAGCAAGGCTCAGAAGTGCCCACACACTCAGCCCTTAACCCCAGTGTGCAGAAAGTGTCAAAACGTGTTTTCCAGCAGAAATAAACATGTTTCTGCAAGTTTGGTCAACCCCATGTAAGTTATGGGGCAGTAACAAGACACTTTTCAAAACGTGTTTTTCAGCCCGAAATAAACGCGTTTTTTTAGACAACTGAATCTCCTTGTAATAGTAAGGCTCAGAAGAGCCCACACACTCAGCCCTTAACCCCAGTGTACAGAAAGTGTCCAAACGTGTTTTTCAGCAGAAATAAACATGTTTCTGCAAGTTTGGTCACCCCCATGTAAGTTATGGGGCAGTAACAAGACACTTTTCAAAACGTGTTTTTCAGCCCGAAATAAACGCGTTTTTTCAGACAACTGAATCTCCTTGTAATAGCAAGGCTCAGAAGAGCCCACACACTCAGCCCTTAACACCAGTGTACAGAAAGTGTCCAAACGTGTTTTTCAGCAGAAATAAACATGTTTCTGCAAGTTTGATCACCCCCATGTAAGTTATGGGGCAGTAACAAGACACTTTTCAAAACGTGTTTTTCAGCCCGAAATAAACGCGTTTTTTCAGACAACTGAATCCCCTTGTAATAGCAAGGCTCAGAAGAGCCCACACACTCAGCCCTTAACCCCAGTGTACAGAAAGTGTCAAAACGTGTTTTCCAGCAGAAATAAACATGTTTCTGCAAGTTTGGTCAACCCCATGTAAGTTATGGGGCAGTAACATCACACTTTTCAAAACGTGTTTTTCAGCCCGAAATAAACGCGTTTTTTCAGACAACTGAATCTACTTGTAACAGCAAGGCTCAGAAGTGCCCACACCCTCAGCCCTTAACCCCAGTGTGCAGAAAGTGTCAAAACGTGTTTTCCAGCAGAAATAAACATGTTTCTGCAAGTTTGGTCAACCCCATGTAAGTTATGGGGCAGTAACAAGACACTTTTCAAAACGTGTTTTTCAGCCCGAAATAAACGCGTTTTTTCAGACAACTGAATCTCCTTGTAATAGTAAGGCTCAGAAGAGCCCACACACTCAGCCCTTAACCCCAGTGTACAGAAAGTGTCCAAACGTGTTTTTCAGCAGAAATAAACATGTTTCTGCAAGTTTGGTCACCCCCATGTAAGTTATGGGGCAGTAACAAGACACTTTTCAAAACGTGTTTTTCAGCCCGAAATAAACGCGTTTTTTCAGACAACTGAATCTCCTTGTAATAGCAAGGCTCAGAAGAGCCCACACACTCAGCCCTTAACCCCAGTGTACAGAAAGTGTCAAAACGTGTTTTCCAGCAGAAATAAACATGTTTCTGCAAGTTTGGTCAACCCCATGTAAGTTATGGGGCAGTAACATCACACTTTTCAAAACATGTTTTTCAGCCCGAAATAAACACGTTTTTTCAGACAACTGAATCTACTTGTAACAGCAAGGCTCAGAAGTGCCCACACACTCAGCCCTTAACCCCAGTGTGCAGAAAGGGTCAAAACGTGTTTTTCAGCAGAAATAAACATGTTTCTGCAAGTTTGGTCAACCCCATGTAAGTTATGGGGCAGTAACAAGACACTTTTCAAAACGTGTTTTTCAGCCCGAAAATAAACGCGTTTTTTCAGACAGCAGAATCTCAGTGTAACTGCTAGGCTCACAAGACCCCACACACTCAGCTCTTAACCCCAGTGTGCAGAAAGTGTCCAAACGTGTTTTTCAGCAGAAATAAACATGTTTCTGCAAGTTTGGTCACCCCCATGTAAGTTATGGGGCAGTAACAAGACACTTTTCAAAACGTGTTTTTCAGCCCGAAATAAACGCGTTTTTCAGACAACTGAATCTCCTTGTAATAGCAAGGCTCAGAAGAGCCCACACACTCAGCCCTTAACACCAGTGTACAGAAAGTGTCCAAACGTGTTTTTCAGCAGAAATAAACATGTTTCTGCAAGTTTGGTCACCCCCATGTAAGTTATGGGGCAGTAACATCACACTTTTCAAAACGTGTTTTTCAGCCCGAAATAAACGCGTTTTTTTCAGACAACTGAATCTCCTTGTAATAGTAAGGCTCAGAAGAGCCCACACACTCAGCCCTTAACCCCAGTGTACAGAAAGTGTCAAAACGTGTTTTCCAGCAGAAATAAACATGTTTCTGCAAGTTTGGTCACCCCCATGTAAGTTATGGGGCAGTAACAAGACACTTTTCAAAACGTGTTTTTCAGCCCGAAATAAACGCGTTTTTTCAGACAACTGAATCTACTTGTAACAGCAAGGCTCAGAAGTGCCCACACACTCAGCCCTTAACCCCAGTGTGCAGAAAGGGTCAAAACGTGTTTTTCAGCAGAAATAAACATGTTTCTGCAAGTTTGGTCAACCCCATGTAAGTTATGGGGCAGTAACAAGACACTTTTCAAAACGTGTTTTTCAGCCCGAAATAAACACGTTTTTTTCAGACAACTGAATCTCCTTGTAATAGCAAGGCTCAGAAGAGCCCACACACTCAGCCCTTAACCCCAGTGTACAGAAAGTGTCAAAACGTGTTTTCCAGCAGAAATAAACATGTTTCTGCAAGTTTGGTCAACCCCATGTAAGTTATGGGGCAGTAACATCACACTTTTCAAAACGTGTTTTTCAGCCCGAAATAAACGCGTTATTTCAGACAACTGAATCTACTTGTAACAGCAAGGCTCAGAAGTGCCCACACACTCAGCCCTTAACCCCAGTGTGCAGAAAGTGTCAAAACGTGTTTTCCAGCAGAAATAAACATGTTTCTGCAAGTTTGGTCACCCCCATGTAAGTTATGGGGCAGTAACAAGACACTTTTCAAAACGTGTTTTTCAGCCCGAAATAAACGCGTTTTTTCAGACAACTGAATCTCCTTGTAATAGCAAGGCTCAGAAGAGCCCACACACTCAGCCCTTAACACCAGTGTACAGAAAGTGTCCAAACGTGTTTTTCAGCAGAAATAAACATGTTTCTGCAAGTTTGATCACCCCCATGTAAGTTATGGGGCAGTAACATCACACTTTTCAAAACGTGTTTTTCAGCCCGAAATAAACGCGTTTTTTCAGACAACTGAATCTACTTGTAACAGCAAGGCTCAGAAGTGCCCACACCCTCAGCCCTTAACCCCAGTGTGCAGAAAGTGTCAAAACGTGTTTTCCAGCAGAAATAAACATGTTTCTGCAAGTTTGGTCAACCCCATGTAAGTTATGGGGCAGTAACAAGACACTTTTCAAAACGTGTTTTTCAGCCCGAAATAAACGCGTTTTTCAGACAACTGAATCTCCTTGTAATAGTAAGGCTCAGAAGAGCCCACACACTCAGCCCTTAACCCCAGTGTACAGAAAGTGTCCAAACGTGTTTTTCAGCAGAAATAAACATGTTTCTGCAAGTTTGGTCACCCCCATGTAAGTTATGGGGCAGTAACAAGACACTTTTCAAAACGTGTTTTTCAGCCCGAAATAAACGCGTTTTTTTCAGACAACTGAATCTCCTTGTAATAGCAAGGCTCAGAAGAGCCCACACACTCAGCCCTTAACCCCAGTGTACAGAAAGTGTCAAAACGTGTTTTCCAGCAGAAATAAACATGTTTCTGCAAGTTTGGTCAACCCCATGTAAGTTATGGGGCAGTAACAAGACACTTTTCAAAACGTGTTTTTCAGCCCGAAATAAACGCGTTTTTTCATACAACTGAATCTCCTTGTAATAGCAAGGCTCAGAAGTGCCCACACACTCAGCCCTTAACCCCAGTGTGCAGAAAGGGTCAAAACGTGTTTTTCAGCAGAAATAAACATGTTTCTGCAAGTTTGGTCAACCCCATGTAAGTTATGGGGCAGTAACAAGACACTTTTCAAAACGTGTTTTTCAGCCCGAAATAAACGCGTTTTTTCAGACAACTGAATCTACTTGTAACAGCAAGGCTCAGAAGTGCCCACACACTCAGCCCTTAACCCCAGTGTGCAGAAAGTGTCAAAACGTGTTTTTCAGCAGAAATAAACATGTTTCTGCAAGTTTGGTCAACCCCATGTAAGTTATGGGGCAGTAACATCACACTTTTCAAAACGTGTTTTTCAGCCCGAAATAAACGCGTTTTTTCAGACAACTGAATCTCCTTGTAATAGCAAGGCTCAGAAGAGCCCACACACTCAGCCCTTAACCCCAGTGTACAGAAAGTGTCAAAACGTGTTTTCCAGCAGAAATAAACATGTTTCTGCAAGTTTGGTCAACCCCATGTAAGTTATGGGGCAGTAACATCACACTTTTCAAAACGTGTTTTTCAGCCCGAAATAAACGCGTTTTTTCAGACAACTGAATCTCCTTGTAATAGCAAGGCTCAGAAGAGCCCACACACTCAGCCCTTAACCCCAGTGTACAGAAAGTGTCAAAACGTGTTTTCCAGCAGAAATAAACATGTTTCTGCAAGTTTGGTCAACCCCATGTAAGTTATGGGGCAGTAACATCACACTTTTCAAAACGTGTTTTTCAGCCCGAAATAAACGCGTTTTTTCAGACAACTGAATCTACTTGTAACAGCAAGGCTCAGAAGTGCCCACACACTCAGCCCTTAACCCCAGTGTGCAGAAAGTGTCAAAACGTGTTTTCCAGCAGAAATAAACATGTTTCTGCAAGTTTGGTCAACCCCATGTAAGTTATGGGGCAGTAACAAGACACTTTTCAAAACGTGTTTTTCAGCCCGAAATAAACGCGTTTTTTTAGACAACTGAATCTCCTTGTAATAGTAAGGCTCAGAAGAGCCCACACACTCAGCCCTTAACCCCAGTGTACAGAAAGTGTCCAAACGTGTTTTTCAGCAGAAATAAACATGTTTCTGCAAGTTTGGTCACCCCCATGTAAGTTATGGGGCAGTAACAAGACACTTTTCAAAACGTGTTTTTCAGCCCGAAATAAACGCGTTTTTTCAGACAACTGAATCTCCTTGTAATAGCAAGGCTCAGAAGAGCCCACACACTCAGCCCTTAACACCAGTGTACAGAAAGTGTCCAAACGTGTTTTTCAGCAGAAATAAACATGTTTCTGCAAGTTTGATCACCCCCATGTAAGTTATGGGGCAGTAACAAGACACTTTTCAAAACGTGTTTTTCAGCCCGAAATAAACGCGTTTTTTCAGACAACTGAATCCCCTTGTAATAGCAAGGCTCAGAAGAGCCCACACACTCAGCCCTTAACCCCAGTGTACAGAAAGTGTCAAAACGTGTTTTTCCAGCAGAAATAAACATGTTTCTGCAAGTTTGGTCAACCCCATGTAAGTTATGGGGCAGTAACATCACACTTTTCAAAACGTGTTTTTCAGCCCGAAATAAACGCGTTTTTTCAGACAACTGAATCTACTTGTAACAGCAAGGCTCAGAAGTGCCCACACCCTCAGCCCTTAACCCCAGTGTGCAGAAAGTGTCAAAACGTGTTTTCCAGCAGAAATAAACATGTTTCTGCAAGTTTGGTCAACCCCATGTAAGTTATGGGGCAGTAACAAGACACTTTTCAAAACGTGTTTTTCAGCCCGAAATAAACGCGTTTTTTCAGACAACTGAATCTCCTTGTAATAGTAAGGCTCAGAAGAGCCCACACACTCAGCCCTTAACCCCAGTGTACAGAAAGTGTCCAAACGTGTTTTTCAGCAGAAATAAACATGTTTCTGCAAGTTTGGTCACCCCCATGTAAGTTATGGGGCAGTAACAAGACACTTTTCAAAACGTGTTTTTCAGCCCGAAATAAACGCGTTTTTTCAGACAACTGAATCTCCTTGTAATAGCAAGGCTCAGAAGAGCCCACACACTCAGCCCTTAACCCCAGTGTACAGAAAGTGTCAAAACGTGTTTTCCAGCAGAAATAAACATGTTTCTGCAAGTTTGGTCAACCCCATGTAAGTTATGGGGCAGTAACATCACACTTTTCAAAACATGTTTTTCAGCCCGAAATAAACACGTTTTTTCAGACAACTGAATCTACTTGTAACAGCAAGGCTCAGAAGTGCCCACACACTCAGCCCTTAACCCCAGTGTGCAGAAAGGGTCAAAACGTGTTTTTCAGCAGAAATAAACATGTTTCTGCAAGTTTGGTCAACCCCATGTAAGTTATGGGGCAGTAACAAGACACTTTTCAAAACGTGTTTTTCAGCCCGAAATAAACGCGTTTTTTCAGACAACTGAATCTCCTTGTAATAGCAAGGCTCAGAAGAGCCCACACACTCAGCCCTTAACCCCAGTGTACAGAAGTGTCAAAACGTGTTTTCCAGCAGAAATAAACATGTTTCTGCAAGTTTGGTCAACCCCATGTAAGTTATGGGGCAGTAACATCACACTTTTCAAAACGTGTTTTTCAGCCCGAAATAAACGCGTTATTTCAGACAACTGAATCTACTTGTAACAGCAAGGCTCAGAAGTGCCCACACACTCAGCCCTTAACCCCAGTGTGCAGAAAGTGTCAAAACGTGTTTTTCAGCAGAAATAAACATGTTTCTGCAAGTTTGGTCACCCCCATGTAAGTTATGGGGCAGTAACAAGACACTTTTCAAAACGTGTTTTTCAGCCCGAAATAAACGCGTTTTTTCAGACAACTGAATCTCCTTGTAATAGCAAGGCTCAGAAGAGCCCACACACTCAGCCCTTAACACCAGTGTACAGAAAGTGTCCAAACGTGTTTTTCAGCAGAAATAAACATGTTTCTGCAAGTTTGATCACCCCCATGTAAGTTATGGGGCAGTAACAAGACACTTTTCAAAACGTGTTTTTCAGCCCGAAATAAACGCGTTTTTTCAGACAACTGAATCCCCTTGTAATAGCAAGGCTCAGAAGAGCCCACACACTCAGCCCTTAACCCCAGTGTACAGAAAGTGTCAAAACGTGTTTTCCAGCAGAAATAAACATGTTTCTGCAAGTTTGGTCAACCCCATGTAAGTTATGGGGCAGTAACATCACACTTTTCAAAACGTGTTTTTCAGCCCGAAATAAACGCGTTTTTTCAGACAACTGAATCTACTTGTAACAGCAAGGCTCAGAAGTGCCCACACCCTCAGCCCTTAACCCCAGTGTGCAGAAAGTGTCAAAACGTGTTTTCCAGCAGAAATAAACATGTTTCTGCAAGTTTGGTCAACCCCATGTAAGTTATGGGGCAGTAACAAGACACTTTTCAAAACGTGTTTTTCAGCCCGAAATAAACGCGTTTTTTCAGACAACTGAATCTCCTTGTAATAGTAACGCTCAGAAGAGCCCACACACTCAGCCCTTAACCCCAGTGTACAGAAAGTGTCCAAACGTGTTTTTCAGCAGAAATAAACATGTTTCTGCAAGTTTGGTCACCCCCATGTAAGTTATGGGGCAGTAACAAGACACTTTTCAAAACGTGTTTTTCAGCCCGAAATAAACGCGTTTTTTCAGACAACTGAATCTCCTTGTAATAGCAAGGCTCAGAAGAGCCCACACACTCAGCCCTTAACCCCAGTGTACAGAAAGTGTCAAAACGTGTTTTCCAGCAGAAATAAACATGTTTCTGCAAGTTTGGTCAACCCCATGTAAGTTATGGGGCAGTAACAAGACACTTTTCAAAACGTGTTTTTCAGCCCGAAATAAACGCGTTTTTTCATACAACTGAATCTCCTTGTAATAGCAAGGCTCAGAAGTGCCCACACACTCAGCCCTTAACCCCAGTGTGCAGAAAGGGTCAAAACGTGTTTTTCAGCAGAAATAAACATGTTTCTGCAAGTTTGGTCAACCCCATGTAAGTTATGGGGCAGTAACAAGACACTTTTCAAAAACGTGTTTTTCAGCCCGAAATAAACGCGTTTTTTCAGACAACTGAATCTACTTGTAACAGCAAGGCTCAGAAGTGCCCACACACTCAGCCCTTAACCCCAGTGTGCAGAAAGTGTCAAAACGTGTTTTTCAGCAGAAATAAACATGTTTCTGCAAGTTTGGTCAACCCCATGTAAGTTATGGGGCAGTAACATCACACTTTTCAAAACGTGTTTTTCAGCCCGAAATAAACGCGTTTTTTCAGACAACTGAATCTCCTTGTAATAGCAAGGCTCAGAAGAGCCCACACACTCAGCCCTTAACCCCAGTGTACAGAAAGTGTCAAAACGTGTTTTCCAGCAGAAATAAACATGTTTCTGCAAGTTTGGTCAACCCCATGTAAGTTATGGGGCAGTAACATCACACTTTTCAAAACGTGTTTTTCAGCCCGAAATAAACGCGTTTTTTCAGACAACTGAATCTCCTTGTAATAGCAAGGCTCAGAAGAGCCCACACACTCAGCCCTTAACCCCAGTGTACAGAAAGTGTCAAAACGTGTTTTTCCAGCAGAAATAAACATGTTTCTGCAAGTTTGGTCAACCCCATGTAAGTTATGGGGCAGTAACATCACACTTTTCAAAACGTGTTTTTCAGCCCGAAATAAACGCGTTTTTTCAGACAACTGAATCTACTTGTAACAGCAAGGCTCAGAAGTGCCCACACACTCAGCCCTTAACCCCAGTGTGCAGAAAGTGTCAAAACGTGTTTTCCAGCAGAAATAAACATGTTTCTGCAAGTTTGGTCAACCCCATGTAAGTTATGGGGCAGTAACAAGACACTTTTCAAAACGTGTTTTTCAGCCCGAAATAAACGCGTTTTTTTAGACAACTGAATCTCCCTTGTAATAGTAAGGCTCAGAAGAGCCCACACACTCAGCCCTTAACCCCAGTGTACAGAAAGTGTCCAAACGTGTTTTTCAGCAGAAATAAACATGTTTCTGCAAGTTTGGTCACCCCCATGTAAGTTATGGGGCAGTAACAAGACACTTTTCAAAACGTGTTTTTCAGCCCGAAATAAACGCGTTTTTTCAGACAACTGAATCTCCTTGTAATAGCAAGGCTCAGAAGAGCCCACACACTCAGCCCTTAACCCCAGTGTACAGAAAGTGTCCAAACGTGTTTTTCAGCAGAAATAAACATGTTTCTGCAAGTTTGGTCACCCCCATGTAAGTTATGGGGCAGTAACAAGACACTTTTCAAAACGTGTTTTTCAGCCCGAAATAAACGCGTTTTTTCAGACAACTGAATCTCCTTGTAATAGCAAGGCTCAGAAGAGCCCACACACTCAGCCCTTAACCCCAGTGTACAGAAAGTGTCAAAACGTGTTTTCCAGCAGAAATAAACATGTTTCTGCAAGTTTGGTCAACCCCATGTAAGTTATGGGGCAGTAACATCACACTTTTCAAAACGTGTTTTTCAGCCCGAAATAAACGCGTTTTTTCAGACAACTGAATCTACTTGTAACAGCAAGGCTCAGAAGTGCCCACACACTCAGCCCTTAACCCCAGTGTGCAGAAAGTGTCAAAACGTGTTTTCCAGCAGAAATAAACATGTTTCTGCAAGTTTGGTCAACCCCATGTAAGTTATGGGGCAGTAACAAGACACTTTTCAAAACGTGTTTTTCAGCCCGAAATAAACGCGTTTTTTTAGACAACTGAATCTCCTTGTAATAGTAAGGCTCAGAAGAGCCCACACACTCAGCCCTTAACCCAGTGTACAGAAAGTGTCCAAACGTGTTTTTCAGCAGAAATAAACATGTTTCTGCAAGTTTGGTCACCCCCATGTAAGTTATGGGGCAGTAACAAGACACTTTTCAAAACGTGTTTTTCAGCCCGAAATAAACGCGTTTTTTCAGACAACTGAATCTCCTTGTAATAGCAAGGCTCAGAAGAGCCCACACACTCAGCCCTTAACACCAGTGTACAGAAAGTGTCCAAACGTGTTTTTCAGCAGAAATAAACATGTTTCTGCAAGTTTGATCACCCCCATGTAAGTTATGGGGCAGTAACAAGACACTTTTCAAAACGTGTTTTTCAGCCCGAAATAAACGCGTTTTTTCAGACAACTGAATCCCCTTGTAATAGCAAGGCTCAGAAGAGCCCACACACTCAGCCCTTAACCCCAGTGTACAGAAAGTGTCAAAACGTGTTTTCCAGCAGAAATAAACATGTTTCTGCAAGTTTGGTCAACCCCATGTAAGTTATGGGGCAGTAACATCACACTTTTCAAACGTGTTTTTCAGCCCGAAATAAACGCGTTTTTTCAGACAACTGAATCTACTTGTAACAGCAAGGCTCAGAAGTGCCCACACCCTCAGCCCTTAACCCCAGTGTGCAGAAAGTGTCAAAACGTGTTTTCCAGCAGAAATAAACATGTTTCTGCAAGTTTGGTCAACCCCATGTAAGTTATGGGGCAGTAACAAGACACTTTTCAAAACGTGTTTTTCAGCCCGAAATAAACGCGTTTTTTCAGACAACTGAATCTCCTTGTAATAGTAAGGCTCAGAAGAGCCCACACACTCAGCCCTTAACCCCAGTGTACAGAAAGTGTCCAAACGTGTTTTTCAGCAGAAATAAACATGTTTCTGCAAGTTTGGTCACCCCCATGTAAGTTATGGGGCAGTAACAAGACACTTTTCAAAACGTGTTTTTCAGCCCGAAATAAACGCGTTTTTTCAGACAACTGAATCTCCTTGTAATAGCAAGGCTCAGAAGAGCCCACACACTCAGCCCTTAACCCCAGTGTACAGAAAGTGTCAAAACGTGTTTTCCAGCAGAAATAAACATGTTTCTGCAAGTTTGGTCAACCCCATGTAAGTTATGGGGCAGTAACATCACACTTTTCAAAACATGTTTTTCAGCCCGAAATAAACACGTTTTTCAGACAACTGAATCTACTTGTAACAGCAAGGCTCAGAAGTGCCCACACACTCAGCCCTTAACCCCAGTGTGCAGAAAGGGTCAAAACGTGTTTTTCAGCAGAAATAAACATGTTTCTGCAAGTTTGGTCAACCCCATGTAAGTTATGGGGCAGTAACAAGACACTTTTCAAAACGTGTTTTTCAGCCCGAAATAAACGCGTTTTTTCAGACAGCAGAATCTCAGTGTAACTGCTAGGCTCACAAGACCCCACACACTCAGCTCTTAACCCCAGTGTGCAGAAAGTGTCCAAACGTGTTTTTCAGCAGAAATAAACATGTTTCTGCAAGTTTGGTCACCCCCATGTAAGTTATGGGGCAGTAACAAGACACTTTTCAAACGTGTTTTTCAGCCCGAAATAAACGCGTTTTTTCAGACAACTGAATCTCCTTGTAATAGCAAGGCTCAGAAGAGCCCACACACTCAGCCCTTAACACCAGTGTACAGAAAGTGTCCAAACGTGTTTTTCAGCAGAAATAAACATGTTTCTGCAAGTTTGGTCACCCCCATGTAAGTTATGGGGCAGTAACATCACACTTTTCAAAACGTGTTTTTCAGCCCGAAATAAACGCGTTTTTTCAGACAACTGAATCTCCTTGTAATAGTAAGGCTCAGAAGAGCCCACACACTCAGCCCTTAACCCCAGTGTACAGAAAGTGTCAAAACGTGTTTTCCAGCAGAAATAAACATGTTTCTGCAAGTTTGGTCACCCCCATGTAAGTTATGGGGCAGTAACAAGACACTTTTCAAAACGTGTTTTTCAGCCCGAAATAAACGCGTTTTTTCAGACAACTGAATCTACTTGTAACAGCAAGGCTCAGAAGTGCCCACACACTCAGCCCTTAACCCCAGTGTGCAGAAAGGGTCAAAACGTGTTTTTCAGCAGAAATAAACATGTTTCTGCAAGTTTGGTCAACCCCATGTAAGTTATGGGGCAGTAACAAGACACTTTTCAAAACGTGTTTTTCAGCCCGAAATAAACACGTTTTTTCAGACAACTGAATCTCCTTGTAATAGCAAGGCTCAGAAGAGCCCACACACTCAGCCCTTAACCCCAGTGTACAGAAAGTGTCAAAACGTGTTTTCCAGCAGAAATAAACATGTTTCTGCAAGTTTGGTCAACCCCATGTAAGTTATGGGGCAGTAACATCACACTTTTCAAAACGTGTTTTTCAGCCCGAAATAAACGCGTTATTTCAGACAACTGAATCTACTTGTAACAGCAAGGCTCAGAAGTGCCCACACACTCAGCCCTTAACCCCAGTGTGCAGAAAGTGTCAAAACGTGTTTTCCAGCAGAAATAAACATGTTTCTGCAAGTTTGGTCACCCCCATGTAAGTTATGGGGCAGTAACAAGACACTTTTCAAAACGTGTTTTTCAGCCCGAAATAAACGCGTTTTTTCAGACAACTGAATCTCCTTGTAATAGCAAGGCTCAGAAGAGCCCACACACTCAGCCCTTAACACCAGTGTACAGAAAGTGTCCAAACGTGTTTTTCAGCAGAAATAAACATGTTTCTGCAAGTTTGATCACCCCCATGTAAGTTATGGGGCAGTAACATCACACTTTTCAAAACGTGTTTTTCAGCCCGAAATAAACGCGTTTTTTTCAGACAACTGAATCTACTTGTAACAGCAAGGCTCAGAAGTGCCCACACCCTCAGCCCTTAACCCCAGTGTGCAGAAAGTGTCAAAACGTGTTTTCCAGCAGAAATAAACATGTTTCTGCAAGTTTGGTCAACCCCATGTAAGTTATGGGGCAGTAACAAGACACTTTTCAAAACGTGTTTTTCAGCCCGAAATAAACGCGTTTTTTCAGACAACTGAATCTCCTTGTAATAGTAAGGCTCAGAAGAGCCCACACACTCAGCCCTTAACCCCAGTGTACAGAAAGTGTCCAAACGTGTTTTTCAGCAGAAATAAACATGTTTCTGCAAGTTTGGTCACCCCCATGTAAGTTATGGGGCAGTAACAAGACACTTTTCAAAACGTGTTTTTCAGCCCGAAATAAACGCGTTTTTTCAGACAACTGAATCTCCTTGTAATAGCAAGGCTCAGAAGAGCCCACACACTCAGCCCTTAACCCCAGTGTACAGAAAGTGTCAAAACGTGTTTTCCAGCAGAAATAAACATGTTTCTGCAAGTTTGGTCAACCCCATGTAAGTTATGGGGCAGTAACAAGACACTTTTCAAAACGTGTTTTTCAGCCCGAAATAAACGCGTTTTTTCATACAACTGAATCTCCTTGTAATAGCAAGGCTCAGAAGTGCCCACACACTCAGCCCTTAACCCCAGTGTGCAGAAAGGGTCAAAACGTGTTTTTCAGCAGAAATAAACATGTTTCTGCAAGTTTGGTCAACCCCATGTAAGTTATGGGGCAGTAACAAGACACTTTTCAAAACGTGTTTTTCAGCCCGAAATAAACGCGTTTTTTCAGACAACTGAATCTACTTGTAACAGCAAGGCTCAGAAGTGCCCACACACTCAGCCCTTAACCCCAGTGTGCAGAAAGTGTCAAAACGTGTTTTTCAGCAGAAATAAACATGTTTCTGCAAGTTTGGTCAACCCCATGTAAGTTATGGGGCAGTAACATCACACTTTTCAAAACGGTTTTTCAGCCCGAAATAAACGCGTTTTTTCAGACAACTGAATCTCCTTGTAATAGCAAGGCTCAGAAGAGCCCACACACTCAGCCCTTAACCCCAGTGTACAGAAAGTGTCAAAACGTGTTTTCCAGCAGAAATAAACATGTTTCTGCAAGTTTGGTCAACCCCATGTAAGTTATGGGGCAGTAACATCACACTTTTCAAAACGTGTTTTTCAGCCCGAAATAAACGCGTTTTTTCAGACAACTGAATCTCCTTGTAATAGCAAGGCTCAGAAGAGCCCACACACTCAGCCCTTAACCCCAGTGTACAGAAAGTGTCAAAACGTGTTTTCCAGCAGAAATAAACATGTTTCTGCAAGTTTGGTCAACCCCATGTAAGTTATGGGGCAGTAACATCACACTTTTCAAAACGTGTTTTTCAGCCCGAAATAAACGCGTTTTTTCAGACAACTGAATCTACTTGTAACAGCAAGGCTCAGAAGTGCCCACACACTCAGCCCTTAACCCCAGTGTGCAGAAAGTGTCAAAACGTGTTTTCCAGCAGAAATAAACATGTTTCTGCAAGTTTGGTCAACCCCATGTAAGTTATGGGGCAGTAACAAGACACTTTTCAAAACGTGTTTTTCAGCCCGAAATAAACGCGTTTTTTTAGACAACTGAATCTCCTTGTAATAGTAAGGCTCAGAAGAGCCCACACACTCAGCCCTTAACCCCAGTGTACAGAAAGTGTCCAAACGTGTTTTTCAGCAGAAATAAACATGTTTCTGCAAGTTTGGTCACCCCCATGTAAGTTATGGGGCAGTAACAAGACACTTTTCAAAACGTGTTTTTCAGCCCGAAATAAACGCGTTTTTTCAGACAACTGAATCTCCTTGTAATAGCAAGGCTCAGAAGAGCCCACACACTCAGCCCTTAACACCAGTGTACAGAAAGTGTCCAAACGTGTTTTTCAGCAGAAATAAACATGTTTCTGCAAGTTTGATCACCCCCATGTAAGTTATGGGGCAGTAACAAGACACTTTTCAAAACGTGTTTTTCAGCCCGAAATAAACGCGTTTTTTCAGACAACTGAATCCCCTTGTAATAGCAAGGCTCAGAAGAGCCCACACACTCAGCCCTTAACCCCAGTGTACAGAAAGTGTCAAAACGTGTTTTCCAGCAGAAATAAACATGTTTCTGCAAGTTTGGTCAACCCCATGTAAGTTATGGGGCAGTAACATCACACTTTTCAAAACGTGTTTTTCAGCCCGAAATAAACGCGTTTTTTCAGACAACTGAATCTACTTGTAACAGCAAGGCTCAGAAGTGCCCACACCCTCAGCCCTTAACCCCAGTGTGCAGAAAGTGTCAAAACGTGTTTTCCAGCAGAAATAAACATGTTTCTGCAAGTTTGGTCAACCCCATGTAAGTTATGGGGCAGTAACAAGACACTTTTCAAAACGTGTTTTTCAGCCCGAAATAAACGCGTTTTTTCAGACAACTGAATCTCCTTGTAATAGTAAGGCTCAGAAGAGCCCACACACTCAGCCCTTAACCCCAGTGTACAGAAAGTGTCCAAACGTGTTTTTCAGCAGAAATAAACATGTTTCTGCAAGTTTGGTCACCCCCATGTAAGTTATGGGGCAGTAACAAGACACTTTTCAAAACGTGTTTTTCAGCCCGAAATAAACGCGTTTTTTCAGACAACTGAATCTCCTTGTAATAGCAAGGCTCAGAAGAGCCCACACACTCAGCCCTTAACCCCAGTGTACAGAAAGTGTCAAAACGTGTTTTCCAGCAGAAATAAACATGTTTCTGCAAGTTTGGTCAACCCCATGTAAGTTATGGGGCAGTAACATCACACTTTTCAAAACATGTTTTTCAGCCCGAAATAAACACGTTTTTTCAGACAACTGAATCTACTTGTAACAGCAAGGCTCAGAAGTGCCCACACACTCAGCCCTTAACCCCAGTGTGCAGAAAGGGTCAAAACGTGTTTTTCAGCAGAAATAAACATGTTTCTGCAAGTTTGGTCAACCCCATGTAAGTTATGGGGCAGTAACAAGACACTTTTCAAAACGTGTTTTTCAGCCCGAAATAAACGCGTTTTTTCAGACAGCAGAATCTCAGTGTAACTGCTAGGCTCACAAGACCCCACACACTCAGCTCTTAACCCCAGTGTGCAGAAAGTGTCCAAACGTGTTTTTCAGCAGAAATAAACATGTTTCTGCAAGTTTGGTCACCCCCATGTAAGTTATGGGGCAGTAACAAGACACTTTTCAAAACGTGTTTTTCAGCCCGAAATAAACGCGTCTTTTCAGACAACTGAATCTCCTTGTAATAGCAAGGCTCAGAAGAGCCCACACACTCAGCCCTTAACACCAGTGTACAGAAAGTGTCCAAACGTGTTTTTCAGCAGAAATAAACATGTTTCTGCAAGTTTGGTCACCCCCATGTAAGTTATGGGGCAGTAACATCACACTTTTCAAAACGTGTTTTTCAGCCCGAAATAAACGCGTTTTTTCAGACAACTGAATCTACTTGTAACAGCAAGGCTCAGAAGTGCCCACACACTCAGCCCTTAACCCCAGTGTGCAGAAAGGGTCAAAACGTGTTTTTCAGCAGAAATAAACATGTTTCTGCAAGTTTGGTCAACCCCATGTAAGTTATGGGGCAGTAACAAGACACTTTTCAAAACGTGTTTTTCAGCCCGAAATAAACGCGTTTTTTCAGACAACTGAATCTCCTTGTAATAGCAAGGCTCAGAAGAGCCCACACACTCAGCCCTTAACCCCAGTGTACAGAAAGTGTCAAAACGTGTTTTCCAGCAGAAATAAACATGTTTCTGCAAGTTTGGTCAACCCCATGTAAGTTATGGGGCAGTAACATCACACTTTTCAAAACGTGTTTTTCAGCCCGAAATAAACGCGTTATTTCAGACAACTGAATCTACTTGTAACAGCAAGGCTCAGAAGTGCCCACACACTCAGCCCTTAACCCCAGTGTGCAGAAAGTGTCAAAACGTGTTTTTCAGCAGAAATAAACATGTTTCTGCAAGTTTGGTCACCCCCATGTAAGTTATGGGGCAGTAACAAGACACTTTTCAAAACGTGTTTTTCAGCCCGAAATAAACGCGTTTTTTCAGACAACTGAATCTCCTTGTAATAGCAAGGCTCAGAAGAGCCCACACACTCAGCCCTTAACACCAGTGTACAGAAAGTGTCCAAACGTGTTTTTCAGCAGAAATAAACATGTTTCTGCAAGTTTGATCACCCCCATGTAAGTTATGGGGCAGTAACAAGACACTTTTCAAAACGTGTTTTTCAGCCCGAAATAAACGCGTTTTTTCAGACAACTGAATCTACTTGTAACAGCAAGGCTCAGAAGTGCCCACACCCTCAGCCCTTAACCCCAGTGTGCAGAAAGTGTCAAAACGTGTTTTCCAGCAGAAATAAACATGTTTCTGCAAGTTTGGTCAACCCCATGTAAGTTATGGGGCAGTAACAAGACACTTTTCAAAACGTGTTTTTCAGCCCGAAATAAACGCGTTTTTTCAGACAACTGAATCTCCTTGTAATAGTAAGGCTCAGAAGAGCCCACACACTCAGCCCTTAACCCCAGTGTACAGAAAGTGTCCAAACGTGTTTTTCAGCAGAAATAAACATGTTTCTGCAAGTTTGGTCACCCCCATGTAAGTTATGGGGCAGTAACAAGACACTTTTCAAAACGTGTTTTTCAGCCCGAAATAAACGCGTTTTTTCAGACAACTGAATCTCCTTGTAATAGCAAGGCTCAGAAGAGCCCACACACTCAGCCCTTAACCCCAGTGTACAGAAAGTGTCAAAACGTGTTTTCCAGCAGAAATAAACATGTTTCTGCAAGTTTGGTCAACCCCATGTAAGTTATGGGGCAGTAACAAGACACTTTTCAAAACGTGTTTTTCAGCCCGAAATAAACGCGTTTTTTCATACAACTGAATCTCCTTGTAATAGCAAGGCTCAGAAGTGCCCACACACTCAGCCCTTAACCGCAGTGTGCAGAAAGGGTCAAAACGTGTTTTTCAGCAGAAATAAACATGTTTCTGCAAGTTTGGTCAACCCCATGTAAGTTATGGGGCAGTAACAAGACACTTTTCAAAACGTGTTTTTCAGCCCGAAATAAACGCGTTTTTTCAGACAACTGAATCTACTTGTAACAGCAAGGCTCAGAAGTGCCCACACACTCAGCCCTTAACCCCAGTGTGCAGAAAGGGTCAAAACGTGTTTTTCAGCAGAAATAAACATGTTTCTGCAAGTTTGGTCAACCCCATGTAAGTTATGGGGCAGTAACAAGACACTTTTCAAAACGTGTTTTTCAGCCCGAAATAAACGCGTTTTTTCAGACAACTGAATCTACTTGTAACAGCAAGGCTCAGAAGTGCCCACACACTCAGCCCTTAACCCCAGTGTGCAGAAAGTGTCAAAACGTGTTTTTCAGCAGAAATAAACATGTTTCTGCAAGTTTGGTCAACCCCATGTAAGTTATGGGGCAGTAACATCACACTTTTCAAAACGTGTTTTTCAGCCCGAAATAAACGCGTTTTTTCAGACAACTGAATCTCCTTGTAATAGCAAGGCTCAGAAGAGCCCACACACTCAGCCCTTAACCCCAGTGTACAGAAAGTGTCAAAACGTGTTTTCCAGCAGAAATAAACATGTTTCTGCAAGTTTGGTCAACCCCATGTAAGTTATGGGGCAGTAACATCACACTTTTCAAAACGTGTTTTTCAGCCCGAAATAAACGCGTTTTTTCAGACAACTGAATCTCCTTGTAATAGCAAGGCTCAGAAGAGCCCACACACTCAGCCCTTAACCCCAGTGTACAGAAAGTGTCAAAACGTGTTTTCCAGCAGAAATAAACATGTTTCTGCAAGTTTGGTCAACCCCATGTAAGTTATGGGGCAGTAACATCACACTTTTCAAAACGTGTTTTTCAGCCCGAAATAAACGCGTTTTTTCAGACAACTGAATCTACTTGTAACAGCAAGGCTCAGAAGTGCCCACACACTCAGCCCTTAACCCCAGTGTGCAGAAAGTGTCAAAACGTGTTTTCCAGCAGAAATAAACATGTTTCTGCAAGTTTGGTCAACCCCATGTAAGTTATGGGGCAGTAACAAGACACTTTTCAAAACGTGTTTTTCAGCCCGAAATAAACGCGTTTTTTTAGACAACTGAATCTCCTTGTAATAGTAAGGCTCAGAAGAGCCCACACACTCAGCCCTTAACCCCAGTGTACAGAAAGTGTCCAAACGTGTTTTTCAGCAGAAATAAACATGTTTCTGCAAGTTTGGTCACCCCCATGTAAGTTATGGGGCAGTAACAAGACACTTTTCAAAACGTGTTTTTCAGCCCGAAATAAACGCGTTTTTTCAGACAACTGAATCTCCTTGTAATAGCAAGGCTCAGAAGAGCCCACACACTCAGCCCTTAACCCCAGTGTACAGAAAGTGTCAAAACGTTTTTCCAGCAGAAATAAACATGTTTCTGCAAGTTTGGTCAACCCCATGTAAGTTATGGGGCAGTAACAAGACACTTTTCAAAACGTGTTTTTCAGCCCGAAATAAACGCGTTTTTTCATACAACTGAATCTCCTTGTAATAGCAAGGCTCAGAAGTGCCCACACACTCAGCCCTTAACCCCAGTGTGCAGAAAGGGTCAAAACGTGTTTTTCAGCAGAAATAAACATGTTTCTGCAAGTTTGGTCAACCCCATGTAAGTTATGGGGCAGTAACAAGACACTTTTCAAAACGTGTTTTTCAGCCCGAAATAAACGCGTTTTTTCAAACAACTGAAACTACTTGTAACAGCAAGTCTCAGAAGTGCCCACACACTCAGCCCTTAACCCCAGTGTGCAGAAAGTGTCAAAACGTGTTTTTCAGCAGAAATAAACATGTTTCTGCAAGTTTGGTCAACCCCATGTAAGTTATGGGGCAGTAACATCACACTTTTCAAAACGTGTTTTTCAGCCCGAAATAAACGCGTTTTTTCAGACAACTGAATCTACTTGTAACAGCAAGGCTCAGAAGTGCCCACACACTCAGCCCTTAACCCCAGTGTGCAGAAAGGGTCAAAACGTGTTTTTCAGCAGAAATAAACATGTTTCTGCAAGTTTGGTCAACCCCATGTAAGTTATGGGGCAGTAACAAGACACTTTTCAAAACGTGTTTTTCAGCCCGAAATAACGCGTTTTTTCAGACAACTGAATCTCCTTGTAATAGCAAGGCTCAGAAGAGCCCACACACTCAGCCCTTAACCCCAGTGTACAGAAAGTGTCAAAACGTGTTTTCCAGCAGAAATAAACATGTTTCTGCAAGTTTGGTCAACCCCATGTAAGTTATGGGGCAGTAACATCACACTTTTCAAAACGTGTTTTTCAGCCCGAAATAAACGCGTTTTTTCAGACAACTGAATCTACTTGTAACAGCAAGGCTCAGAAGTGCCCACACACTCAGCCCTTAACCCCAGTGTGCAGAAAGTGTCAAAACGTGTTTTCCAGCAGAAATAAACATGTTTCTGCAAGTTTGGTCAACCCCATGTAAGTTATGGGGCAGTAACAAGACACTTTTCAAAACGTGTTTTTCAGCCCGAAATAAACGCGTTTTTTTAGACAACTGAATCTCCTTGTAATAGTAAGGCTCAGAAGAGCCCACACACTCAGCCCTTAACCCCAGTGTACAGAAAGTGTCCAAACGTGTTTTTCAGCAGAAATAAACATGTTTCTGCAAGTTTGGTCACCCCCATGTAAGTTATGGGGCAGTAACAAGACACTTTTCAAAACGTGTTTTTCAGCCCGAAATAAACGCGTTTTTTCAGACAACTGAATCTCCTTGTAATAGCAAGGCTCAGAAGAGCCCACACACTCAGCCCTTAACACCAGTGTACAGAAAGTGTCCAAACGTGTTTTTCAGCAGAAATAAACATGTTTCTGCAAGTTTATCACCCCCATGTAAGTTATGGGGCAGTAACAAGACACTTTTCAAAACGTGTTTTTCAGCCCGAAATAAACGCGTTTTTTCAGACAACTGAATCTCCTTGTAATAGTAAGGCTCAGAAGAGCCCACACACTCAGCCCTTAACCCCAGTGTACAGAAAGTGTCCAAACGTGTTTTTCAGCAGAAATAAACATGTTTCTGCAAGTTTGGTCACCCCCATGTAAGTTATGGGGCAGTAACAAGACACTTTTCAAAACGTGTTTTTCAGCCCGAAATAAACGCGTTTTTTCAGACAACTGAATCTCCTTGTAATAGCAAGGCTCAGAAGAGCCCACACACTCAGCCCTTAACCCCAGTGTACAGAAAGTGTCAAAACGTGTTTTCCAGCAGAAATAAACATGTTTCTGCAAGTTTGGTCAACCCCATGTAAGTTATGGGGCAGTAACATCACACTTTTCAAAACATGTTTTTCAGCCCGAAATAAACACGTTTTTTCAGACAACTGAATCTACTTGTAACAGCAAGGCTCAGAAGTGCCCACACACTCAGCCCTTAACCCCAGTGTGCAGAAAGGGTCAAAACGTGTTTTTCAGCAGAAATAAACATGTTTCTGCAAGTTTGGTCAACCCCATGTAAGTTATGGGGCAGTAACAAGACACTTTTCAAAACGTGTTTTTCAGCCCGAAATAAACGCGTTTTTTCAGACAGCAGAATCTCAGTGTAACTGCTAGGCTCACAAGACCCCACACACTCAGCTCTTAACCCCAGTGTGCAGAAAGTGTCCAAACGTGTTTTTCAGCAGAAATAAACATGTTTCTGCAAGTTTGGTCACCCCCATGTAAGTTATGGGGCAGTAACAAGACACTTTTCAAAACGTGTTTTTCAGCCCGAAATAAACGCGTTTTTTCAGACAACTGAATCTCCTTGTAATAGCAAGGCTCAGAAGAGCCCACACACTCAGCCCTTAACACCAGTGTACAGAAAGTGTCCAAACGTGTTTTTCAGCAGAAATAAACATGTTTCTGCAAGTTTGGTCACCCCCATGTAAGTTATGGGGCAGTAACATCACACTTTTCAAAACGTGTTTTTCAGCCCGAAATAAACGCGTTTTTTCAGACAACTGAATCTCCTTGTAATAGTAAGGCTCAGAAGAGCCCACACACTCAGCCCTTAACCCCAGTGTACAGAAAGTGTCAAAACGTGTTTTCCAGCAGAAATAAACATGTTTCTGCAAGTTTGGTCACCCCCATGTAAGTTATGGGGCAGTAACAAGACACTTTTCAAAACGTGTTTTTCAGCCCGAAATAAACGCGTTTTTTCAGACAACTGAATCTACTTGTAACAGCAAGGCTCAGAAGTGCCCACACACTCAGCCCTTAACCCCAGTGTGCAGAAAGGGTCAAAACGTGTTTTTCAGCAGAAATAAACATGTTTCTGCAAGTTTGGTCAACCCCATGTAAGTTATGGGGCAGTAACAAGACACTTTTCAAAACGTGTTTTTCAGCCCGAAATAAACGCGTTTTTTCAGACAACTGAATCTCCTTGTAATAGCAAGGCTCAGAAGAGCCCACACACTCAGCCCTTAACCCCAGTGTACAGAAAGTGTCAAAACGTGTTTTCCAGCAGAAATAAACATGTTTCTGCAAGTTTGGTCAACCCCATGTAAGTTATGGGGCAGTAACATCACACTTTTCAAAACGTGTTTTTCAGCCCGAAATAAACGCGTTATTTCAGACAACTGAATCTACTTGTAACAGCAAGGCTCAGAAGTGCCCACACACTCAGCCCTTAACCCCAGTGTGCAGAAAGTGTCAAAACGTGTTTTTCAGCAGAAATAAACATGTTTCTGCAAGTTTGGTCACCCCCATGTAAGTTATGGGGCAGTAACAAGACACTTTTCAAAACGTGTTTTTCAGCCCGAAATAAACGCGTTTTTTCAGACAACTGAATCTCCTTGTAATAGCAAGGCTCAGAAGAGCCCACACACTCAGCCCTTAACACCAGTGTACAGAAAGTGTCCAAACGTGTTTTTCAGCAGAAATAAACATGTTTCTGCAAGTTTGATCACCCCCATGTAAGTTATGGGGCAGTAACAAGACACTTTTCAAAACGTGTTTTTCAGCCCGAAATAAACGCGTTTTTTCAGACAACTGAATCCCCTTGTAATAGCAAGGCTCAGAAGAGCCCACACACTCAGCCCTTAACCCCAGTGTACAGAAAGTGTCAAAACGTGTTTTCCAGCAGAAATAAACATGTTTCTGCAAGTTTGGTCAACCCCATGTAAGTTATGGGGCAGTAACATCACACTTTTCAAAACGTGTTTTTCAGCCCGAAATAAACGCGTTTTTTCAGACAACTGAATCTACTTGTAACAGCAAGGCTCAGAAGTGCCCACACCCTCAGCCCTTAACCCCAGTGTGCAGAAAGTGTCAAAACGTGTTTTCCAGCAGAAATAAACATGTTTCTGCAAGTTTGGTCAACCCCATGTAAGTTATGGGGCAGTAACAAGACACTTTTCAAAACGTGTTTTTCAGCCCGAAATAAACGCGTTTTTTCAGACAACTGAATCTCCTTGTAATAGTAAGGCTCAGAAGAGCCCACACACTCAGCCCTTAACCCCAGTGTACAGAAAGTGTCCAAACGTGTTTTTCAGCAGAAATAAACATGTTTCTGCAAGTTTGGTCACCCCCATGTAAGTTATGGGGCAGTAACAAGACACTTTTCAAAACGTGTTTTTCAGCCCGAAATAAACGCGTTTTTTCAGACAACTGAATCTCCTTGTAATAGCAAGGCTCAGAAGAGCCCACACACTCAGCCCTTAACCCCAGTGTACAGAAAGTGTCAAAACGTGTTTTCCAGCAGAAATAAACATGTTTCTGCAAGTTTGGTCAACCCCATGTAAGTTATGGGGCAGTAACAAGACACTTTTCAAAACGTGTTTTTCAGCCCGAAATAAACGCGTTTTTTCATACAACTGAATCTCCTTGTAATAGCAAGGCTCAGAAGTGCCCACACACTCAGCCCTTAACCCCAGTGTGCAGAAAGGGTCAAAACGTGTTTTTCAGCAGAAATAAACATGTTTCTGCAAGTTTGGTCAACCCCATGTAAGTTATGGGGCAGTAACAAGACACTTTTCAAAACGTGTTTTTCAGCCCGAAATAAACGCGTTTTTTCAGACAACTGAATCTACTTGTAACAGCAAGGCTCAGAAGTGCCCACACACTCAGCCCTTAACCCCAGTGTGCAGAAAGTGTCAAAACGTGTTTTTCAGCAGAAATAAACATGTTTCTGCAAGTTTGGTCAACCCCATGTAAGTTATGGGGCAGTAACATCACACTTTTCAAAACGTGTTTTTCAGCCCGAAATAAACGCGTTTTTTCAGACAACTGAATCTCCTTGTAATAGCAAGGCTCAGAAGAGCCCACACACTCAGCCCTTAACCCCAGTGTACAGAAAGTGTCAAAACGTGTTTTCCAGCAGAAATAAACATGTTTCTGCAAGTTTGGTCAACCCCATGTAAGTTATGGGGCAGTAACATCACACTTTTCAAAACGTGTTTTTCAGCCCGAAATAAACGCGTTTTTTCAGACAACTGAATCTACTTGTAACAGCAAGGCTCAGAAGTGCCCACACACTCAGCCCTTAACCCCAGTGTGCAGAAAGTGTCAAAACGTGTTTTCCAGCAGAAATAAACATGTTTCTGCAAGTTTGGTCAACCCCATGTAAGTTATGGGGCAGTAACAAGACACTTTTCAAAACGTGTTTTTCAGCCCGAAATAAACGCGTTTTTTCAGACAGCAGAATCTCAGTGTAACTGCTAGGCTCACAAGACCCCACACACTCAGCTCTTAACCCCAGTGTGCAGAAAGTGTCCAAACGTGTTTTTCAGCAGAAATAAACATGTTTCTGCAAGTTTGGTCACCCCCATGTAAGTTATGGGGCAGTAACAAGACACTTTTCAAAACGTGTTTTTCAGCCCGAAATAAACGCGTTTTTTCAGACAACTGAATCTCCTTGTAATAGCAAGGCTCAGAAGAGCCCACACACTCAGCCCTTAACACCAGTGTACAGAAAGTGTCCAAACGTGTTTTTCAGCAGAAATAAACATGTTTCTGCAAGTTTGGTCACCCCCATGTAAGTTATGGGGCAGTAACATCACACTTTTCAAAACGTGTTTTTCAGCCCGAAATAAACGCGTTTTTTCAGACAACTGAATCTCCTTGTAATAGTAAGGCTCAGAAGAGCCCACACACTCAGCCCTTAACCCCAGTGTACAGAAAGTGTCAAAACGTGTTTTCCAGCAGAAATAAACATGTTTCTGCAAGTTTGGTCACCCCCATGTAAGTTATGGGGCAGTAACAAGACACTTTTCAAAACGTGTTTTTCAGCCCGAAATAAACGCGTTTTTTCAGACAACTGAATCTACTTGTAACAGCAAGGCTCAGAAGTTCCCACACACTCAGCCCTTAACCCCAGTGTGCAGAAAGGGTCAAAACGTGTTTTTCAGCAGAAATAAACATGTTTCTGCAAGTTTGGTCAACCCCATGTAAGTTATGGGGCAGTAACAAGACACTTTTCAAAACGTGTTTTTCAGCCCGAAATAAACGCGTTTTTTCAGACAACTGAATCTCCTTGTAATAGCAAGGCTCAGAAGAGCCCACACACTCAGCCCTTAACCCCAGTGTACAGAAAGTGTCAAAACGTGTTTTCCAGCAGAAATAAACATGTTTCTGCAAGTTTGGTCAACCCCATGTAAGTTATGGGGCAGTAACATCACACTTTTCAAAACGTGTTTTTCAGCCCGAAATAAACGCGTTTTTTCAGACAACTGAATCTACTTGTAACAGCAAGGCTCAGAAGTGCCCACACCCTCAGCCCTTAACCCCAGTGTGCAGAAAGTGTCAAAACGTGTTTTCCAGCAGAAATAAACATGTTTCTGCAAGTTTGGTCAACCCCATGTAAGTTATGGGGCAGTAACAAGACACTTTTCAAAACGTGTTTTTCAGCCCGAAATAAACGCGTTTTTTCAGACAACTGAATCTCCTTGTAATAGTAAGGCTCAGAAGAGCCCACACACTCAGCCCTTAACCCCAGTGTACAGAAAGTGTCCAAACGTGTTTTTCAGCAGAAATAAACATGTTTCTGCAAGTTTGGTCACCCCCATGTAAGTTATGGGGCAGTAACAAGACACTTTTCAAAACGTGTTTTTCAGCCCGAAATAAACGCGTTTTTTCAGACAACTGAATCTCCTTGTAATAGCAAGGCTCAGAAGAGCCCACACACTCAGCCCTTAACCCCAGTGTACAGAAAGTGTCAAAACGTGTTTTCCAGCAGAAATAAACATGTTTCTGCAAGTTTGGTCAACCCCATGTAAGTTATGGGGCAGTAACAAGACACTTTTCAAAACGTGTTTTTCAGCCCGAAATAAACGCGTTTTTTCATACAACTGAATCTCCTTGTAATAGCAAGGCTCAGAAGTGCCCACACACTCAGCCCTTAACCCCAGTGTGCAGAAAGGGTCAAAACGTGTTTTTCAGCAGAAATAAACATGTTTCTGCAAGTTTGGTCAACCCCATGTAAGTTATGGGGCAGTAACAAGACACTTTTCAAAACGTGTTTTTCAGCCCGAAATAAACGCGTTTTTTCAGACAACTGAATCTACTTGTAACAGCAAGGCTCAGAAGTGCCCACACACTCAGCCCTTAACCCCAGTGTGCAGAAAGTGTCAAAACGTGTTTTTCAGCAGAAATAAACATGTTTCTGCAAGTTTGGTCAACCCCATGTAAGTTATGGGGCAGTAACATCACACTTTTCAAAACGTGTTTTTCAGCCCGAAATAAACGCGTTTTTTCAGACAACTGAATCTACTTGTAACAGCAAGGCTCAGAAGTGCCCACACACTCAGCCCTTAACCCCAGTGTGCAGAAAGTGTCAAAACGTGTTTTCCAGCAGAAATAAACATGTTTCTGCAAGTTTGGTCAACCCCATGTAAGTTATGGGGCAGTAACAAGACACTTTTCAAAACGTGTTTTTCAGCCCGAAATAAACGCGTTTTTTTAGACAACTGAATCTCCTTGTAATAGTAAGGCTCAGAAGAGCCCACACACTCAGCCCTTAACCCCAGTGTACAGAAAGTGTCCAAACGTGTTTTTCAGCAGAAATAAACATGTTTCTGCAAGTTTGGTCACCCCCATGTAAGTTATGGGGCAGTAACAAGACACTTTTCAAAACGTGTTTTTCAGCCCGAAATAAACGCGTTTTTTCAGACAACTGAATCTCCTTGTAATAGCAAGGCTCAGAAGAGCCCACACACTCAGCCCTTAACCCCAGTGTACAGAAAGTGTCCAAACGTGTTTTTCAGCAGAAATAAACATGTTTCTGCAAGTTTGGTCACCCCCATGTAAGTTATGGGGCAGTAACAAGACACTTTTCAAAACGTGTTTTTCAGCCCGAAATAAACGCGTTTTTTCAGACAACTGAATCTCCTTGTAATAGCAAGGCTCAGAAGAGCCCACACACTCAGCCCTTAACCCCAGTGTACAGAAAGTGTCAAAACGTGTTTTCCAGCAGAAATAAACATGTTTCTGCAAGTTTGGTCAACCCCATGTAAGTTATGGGGCAGTAACATCACACTTTTCAAAACGTGTTTTTCAGCCCGAAATAAACGCGTTTTTTCAGACAACTGAATCTACTTGTAACAGCAAGGCTCAGAAGTGCCCACACCCTCAGCCCTTAACCCCAGTGTGCAGAAAGTGTCAAAACGTGTTTTCCAGCAGAAATAAACATGTTTCTGCAAGTTTGGTCAACCCCATGTAAGTTATGGGGCAGTAACAAGACACTTTTCAAAACGTGTTTTTCAGCCCGAAATAAACGCGTTTTTTCAGACAACTGAATCTCCTTGTAATAGTAAGGCTCAGAAGAGCCCACACACTCAGCCCTTAACCCCAGTGTACAGAAAGTGTCCAAACGTGTTTTTCAGCAGAAATAAACATGTTTCTGCAAGTTTGGTCACCCCCATGTAAGTTATGGGGCAGTAACATCACACTTTTCAAAACGTGTTTTTCAGCCCGAAATAAACGCGTTTTTTCAGACAACTGAATCTACTTGTAACAGCAAGGCTCAGAAGTGCCCACACACTCAGCCCTTAACCCCAGTGTGCAGAAAGGGTCAAAACGTGTTTTTCAGCAGAAATAAACATGTTTCTGCAAGTTTGGTCAACCCCATGTAAGTTATGGGGCAGTAACAAGACACTTTTCAAAACGTGTTTTTCAGCCCGAAATAAACGCGTTTTTTCAGACAACTGAATCTCCTTGTAATAGCAAGGCTCAGAAGAGCCCACACACTCAGCCCTTAACCCCAGTGTACAGAAAGTGTCAAAACGTGTTTTCCAGCAGAAATAAACATGTTTCTGCAAGTTTGGTCAACCCCATGTAAGTTATGGGGCAGTAACATCACACTTTTCAAAACGTGTTTTTCAGCCCGAAATAAACGCGTTATTTCAGACAACTGAATCTACTTGTAACAGCAAGGCTCAGAAGTGCCCACACACTCAGCCCTTAACCCCAGTGTGCAGAAAGTGTCAAAACGTGTTTTTCAGCAGAAATAAACATGTTTCTGCAAGTTTGGTCACCCCCATGTAAGTTATGGGGCAGTAACAAGACACTTTTCAAAACGTGTTTTTCAGCCCGAAATAAACGCGTTTTTTCAGACAACTGAATCTCCTTGTAATAGCAAGGCTCAGAAGAGCCCACACACTCAGCCCTTAACACCAGTGTACAGAAAGTGTCCAAACGTGTTTTTCAGCAGAAATAAACATGTTTCTGCAAGTTTGATCACCCCCATGTAAGTTATGGGGCAGTAACAAGACACTTTTCAAAACGTGTTTTTCAGCCCGAAATAAACGCGTTTTTTCAGACAACTGAATCTACTTGTAACAGCAAGGCTCAGAAGTGCCCACACCCTCAGCCCTTAACCCCAGTGTGCAGAAAGTGTCAAAACGTGTTTTCCAGCAGAAATAAACATGTTTCTGCAAGTTTGGTCAACCCCATGTAAGTTATGGGGCAGTAACAAGACACTTTTCAAAACGTGTTTTTCAGCCCGAAATAAACGCGTTTTTTCAGACAACTGAATCTCCTTGTAATAGTAAGGCTCAGAAGAGCCCACACACTCAGCCCTTAACCCCAGTGTACAGAAAGTGTCCAAACGTGTTTTTCAGCAGAAATAAACATGTTTCTGCAAGTTTGGTCACCCCCATGTAAGTTATGGGGCAGTAACAAGACACTTTTCAAAACGTGTTTTTCAGCCCGAAATAAACGCGTTTTTTCAGACAACTGAATCTCCTTGTAATAGCAAGGCTCAGAAGAGCCCACACACTCAGCCCTTAACCCCAGTGTACAGAAAGTGTCAAAACGTGTTTTCCAGCAGAAATAAACATGTTTCTGCAAGTTTGGTCAACCCCATGTAAGTTATGGGGCAGTAACAAGACACTTTTCAAAACGTGTTTTTCAGCCCGAAATAAACGCGTTTTTTCATACAACTGAATCTCCTTGTAATAGCAAGGCTCAGAAGTGCCCACACACTCAGCCCTTAACCGCAGTGTGCAGAAAGGGTCAAAACGTGTTTTTCAGCAGAAATAAACATGTTTCTGCAAGTTTGGTCAACCCCATGTAAGTTATGGGGCAGTAACAAGACACTTTTCAAAACGTGTTTTTCAGCCCGAAATAAACGCGTTTTTTCAGACAACTGAATCTACTTGTAACAGCAAGGCTCAGAAGTGCCCACACACTCAGCCCTTAACCCCAGTGTGCAGAAAGGGTCAAAACGTGTTTTTCAGCAGAAATAAACATGTTTCTGCAAGTTTGGTCAACCCCATGTAAGTTATGGGGCAGTAACAAGACACTTTTCAAAACGTGTTTTTCAGCCCGAAATAAACGCGTTTTTTCAGACAACTGAATCTACTTGTAACAGCAAGGCTCAGAAGTGCCCACACACTCAGCCCTTAACCCCAGTGTGCAGAAAGTGTCAAAACGTGTTTTTCAGCAGAAATAAACATGTTTCTGCAAGTTTGGTCAACCCCATGTAAGTTATGGGGCAGTAACATCACACTTTTCAAAACGTGTTTTTCAGCCCGAAATAAACGCGTTTTTTCAGACAACTGAATCTCCTTGTAATAGCAAGGCTCAGAAGAGCCCACACACTCAGCCCTTAACCCCAGTGTACAGAAAGTGTCAAAACGTGTTTTCCAGCAGAAATAAACATGTTTCTGCAAGTTTGGTCAACCCCATGTAAGTTATGGGGCAGTAACATCACACTTTTCAAAACGTGTTTTTCAGCCCGAAATAAACGCGTTTTTTCAGACAACTGAATCTCCTTGTAATAGCAAGGCTCAGAAGAGCCCACACACTCAGCCCTTAACCCCAGTGTACAGAAAGTGTCAAAACGTGTTTTCCAGCAGAAATAAACATGTTTCTGCAAGTTTGGTCAACCCCATGTAAGTTATGGGGCAGTAACATCACACTTTTCAAAACGTGTTTTTCAGCCCGAAATAAACGCGTTTTTTCAGACAACTGAATCTACTTGTAACAGCAAGGCTCAGAAGTGCCCACACACTCAGCCCTTAACCCCAGTGTGCAGAAAGTGTCAAAACGTGTTTTCCAGCAGAAATAAACATGTTTCTGCAAGTTTGGTCAACCCCATGTAAGTTATGGGGCAGTAACAAGACACTTTTCAAAACGTGTTTTTCAGCCCGAAATAAACGCGTTTTTTTAGACAACTGAATCTCCTTGTAATAGTAAGGCTCAGAAGAGCCCACACACTCAGCCCTTAACCCCAGTGTACAGAAAGTGTCCAAACGTGTTTTTCAGCAGAAATAAACATGTTTCTGCAAGTTTGGTCACCCCCATGTAAGTTATGGGGCAGTAACAAGACACTTTTCAAAACGTGTTTTTCAGCCCGAAATAAACGCGTTTTTTCAGACAACTGAATCTCCTTGTAATAGCAAGGCTCAGAAGAGCCCACACACTCAGCCCTTAACCCCAGTGTACAGAAAGTGTCAAAACGTTTTTCCAGCAGAAATAAACATGTTTCTGCAAGTTTGGTCAACCCCATGTAAGTTATGGGGCAGTAACAAGACACTTTTCAAAACGTGTTTTTCAGCCCGAAATAAACGCGTTTTTTCATACAACTGAATCTCCTTGTAATAGCAAGGCTCAGAAGTGCCCACACACTCAGCCCTTAACCCCAGTGTGCAGAAAGGGTCAAAACGTGTTTTTCAGCAGAAATAAACATGTTTCTGCAAGTTTGGTCAACCCCATGTAAGTTATGGGGCAGTAACAAGACACTTTTCAAAACGTGTTTTTCAGCCCGAAATAAACGCGTTTTTTCAAACAACTGAAACTACTTGTAACAGCAAGTCTCAGAAGTGCCCACACACTCAGCCCTTAACCCCAGTGTGCAGAAAGTGTCAAAACGTGTTTTTCAGCAGAAATAAACATGTTTCTGCAAGTTTGGTCAACCCCATGTAAGTTATGGGGCAGTAACATCACACTTTTCAAAACGTGTTTTTCAGCCCGAAATAAACGCGTTTTTTCAGACAACTGAATCTACTTGTAACAGCAAGGCTCAGAAGTGCCCACACACTCAGCCCTTAACCCCAGTGTGCAGAAAGGGTCAAAACGTGTTTTTCAGCAGAAATAAACATGTTTCTGCAAGTTTGGTCAACCCCATGTAAGTTATGGGGCAGTAACAAGACACTTTTCAAAACGTGTTTTTCAGCCCGAAATAACGCGTTTTTTCAGACAACTGAATCTCCTTGTAATAGCAAGGCTCAGAAGAGCCCACACACTCAGCCCTTAACCCCAGTGTACAGAAAGTGTCAAAACGTGTTTTCCAGCAGAAATAAACATGTTTCTGCAAGTTTGGTCAACCCCATGTAAGTTATGGGGCAGTAACATCACACTTTTCAAAACGTGTTTTTCAGCCCGAAATAAACGCGTTTTTTCAGACAACTGAATCTACTTGTAACAGCAAGGCTCAGAAGTGCCCACACACTCAGCCCTTAACCCCAGTGTGCAGAAAGTGTCAAAACGTGTTTTCCAGCAGAAATAAACATGTTTCTGCAAGTTTGGTCAACCCCATGTAAGTTATGGGGCAGTAACAAGACACTTTTCAAAACGTGTTTTTCAGCCCGAAATAAACGCGTTTTTTTAGACAACTGAATCTCCTTGTAATAGTAAGGCTCAGAAGAGCCCACACACTCAGCCCTTAACCCCAGTGTACAGAAAGTGTCCAAACGTGTTTTTCAGCAGAAATAAACATGTTTCTGCAAGTTTGGTCACCCCCATGTAAGTTATGGGGCAGTAACAAGACACTTTTCAAAACGTGTTTTTCAGCCCGAAATAAACGCGTTTTTTCAGACAACTGAATCTCCTTGTAATAGCAAGGCTCAGAAGAGCCCACACACTCAGCCCTTAACACCAGTGTACAGAAAGTGTCCAAACGTGTTTTTCAGCAGAAATAAACATGTTTCTGCAAGTTTATCACCCCCATGTAAGTTATGGGGCAGTAACAAGACACTTTTCAAAACGTGTTTTTCAGCCCGAAATAAACGCGTTTTTTCAGACAACTGAATCTCCTTGTAATAGTAAGGCTCAGAAGAGCCCACACACTCAGCCCTTAACCCCAGTGTACAGAAAGTGTCCAAACGTGTTTTTCAGCAGAAATAAACATGTTTCTGCAAGTTTGGTCACCCCCATGTAAGTTATGGGGCAGTAACAAGACACTTTTCAAAACGTGTTTTTCAGCCCGAAATAAACGCGTTTTTTCAGACAACTGAATCTCCTTGTAATAGCAAGGCTCAGAAGAGCCCACACACTCAGCCCTTAACCCCAGTGTACAGAAAGTGTCAAAACGTGTTTTCCAGCAGAAATAAACATGTTTCTGCAAGTTTGGTCAACCCCATGTAAGTTATGGGGCAGTAACATCACACTTTTCAAAACATGTTTTTCAGCCCGAAATAAACACGTTTTTTCAGACAACTGAATCTACTTGTAACAGCAAGGCTCAGAAGTGCCCACACACTCAGCCCTTAACCCCAGTGTGCAGAAAGGGTCAAAACGTGTTTTTCAGCAGAAATAAACATGTTTCTGCAAGTTTGGTCAACCCCATGTAAGTTATGGGGCAGTAACAAGACACTTTTCAAAACGTGTTTTTCAGCCCGAAATAAACGCGTTTTTTCAGACAGCAGAATCTCAGTGTAACTGCTAGGCTCACAAGACCCCACACACTCAGCTCTTAACCCCAGTGTGCAGAAAGTGTCCAAACGTGTTTTTCAGCAGAAATAAACATGTTTCTGCAAGTTTGGTCACCCCCATGTAAGTTATGGGGCAGTAACAAGACACTTTTCAAAACGTGTTTTTCAGCCCGAAATAAACGCGTTTTTTCAGACAACTGAATCTCCTTGTAATAGCAAGGCTCAGAAGAGCCCACACACTCAGCCCTTAACACCAGTGTACAGAAAGTGTCCAAACGTGTTTTTCAGCAGAAATAAACATGTTTCTGCAAGTTTGGTCACCCCCATGTAAGTTATGGGGCAGTAACATCACACTTTTCAAAACGTGTTTTTCAGCCCGAAATAAACGCGTTTTTTCAGACAACTGAATCTCCTTGTAATAGTAAGGCTCAGAAGAGCCCACACACTCAGCCCTTAACCCCAGTGTACAGAAAGTGTCAAAACGTGTTTTCCAGCAGAAATAAACATGTTTCTGCAAGTTTGGTCACCCCCATGTAAGTTATGGGGCAGTAACAAGACACTTTTCAAAACGTGTTTTTCAGCCCGAAATAAACGCGTTTTTTCAGACAACTGAATCTACTTGTAACAGCAAGGCTCAGAAGTGCCCACACACTCAGCCCTTAACCCCAGTGTGCAGAAAGGGTCAAAACGTGTTTTTCAGCAGAAATAAACATGTTTCTGCAAGTTTGGTCAACCCCATGTAAGTTATGGGGCAGTAACAAGACACTTTTCAAAACGTGTTTTTCAGCCCGAAATAAACGCGTTTTTTCAGACAACTGAATCTCCTTGTAATAGCAAGGCTCAGAAGAGCCCACACACTCAGCCCTTAACCCCAGTGTACAGAAAGTGTCAAAACGTGTTTTCCAGCAGAAATAAACATGTTTCTGCAAGTTTGGTCAACCCCATGTAAGTTATGGGGCAGTAACATCACACTTTTCAAAACGTGTTTTTCAGCCCGAAATAAACGCGTTATTTCAGACAACTGAATCTACTTGTAACAGCAAGGCTCAGAAGTGCCCACACACTCAGCCCTTAACCCCAGTGTGCAGAAAGTGTCAAAACGTGTTTTTCAGCAGAAATAAACATGTTTCTGCAAGTTTGGTCACCCCCATGTAAGTTATGGGGCAGTAACAAGACACTTTTCAAAACGTGTTTTTCAGCCCGAAATAAACGCGTTTTTTCAGACAACTGAATCTCCTTGTAATAGCAAGGCTCAGAAGAGCCCACACACTCAGCCCTTAACACCAGTGTACAGAAAGTGTCCAAACGTGTTTTTCAGCAGAAATAAACATGTTTCTGCAAGTTTGATCACCCCCATGTAAGTTATGGGGCAGTAACAAGACACTTTTCAAAACGTGTTTTTCAGCCCGAAATAAACGCGTTTTTTCAGACAACTGAATCCCCTTGTAATAGCAAGGCTCAGAAGAGCCCACACACTCAGCCCTTAACCCCAGTGTACAGAAAGTGTCAAAACGTGTTTTCCAGCAGAAATAAACATGTTTCTGCAAGTTTGGTCAACCCCATGTAAGTTATGGGGCAGTAACATCACACTTTTCAAAACGTGTTTTTCAGCCCGAAATAAACGCGTTTTTTCAGACAACTGAATCTACTTGTAACAGCAAGGCTCAGAAGTGCCCACACCCTCAGCCCTTAACCCCAGTGTGCAGAAAGTGTCAAAACGTGTTTTCCAGCAGAAATAAACATGTTTCTGCAAGTTTGGTCAACCCCATGTAAGTTATGGGGCAGTAACAAGACACTTTTCAAAACGTGTTTTTCAGCCCGAAATAAACGCGTTTTTTCAGACAACTGAATCTCCTTGTAATAGTAAGGCTCAGAAGAGCCCACACACTCAGCCCTTAACCCCAGTGTACAGAAAGTGTCCAAACGTGTTTTTCAGCAGAAATAAACATGTTTCTGCAAGTTTGGTCACCCCCATGTAAGTTATGGGGCAGTAACAAGACACTTTTCAAAACGTGTTTTTCAGCCCGAAATAAACGCGTTTTTTCAGACAACTGAATCTCCTTGTAATAGCAAGGCTCAGAAGAGCCCACACACTCAGCCCTTAACCCCAGTGTACAGAAAGTGTCAAAACGTGTTTTCCAGCAAAAATAAACATGTTTCTGCAAGTTTGGTCAACCCCATGTAAGTTATGGGGCAGTAACAAGACACTTTTCAAAACGTGTTTTTCAGCCCGAAATAAACGCGTTTTTTCATACAACTGAATCTCCTTGTAATAGCAAGGCTCAGAAGTGCCCACACACTCAGCCCTTAACCCCAGTGTGCAGAAAGGGTCAAAACGTGTTTTTCAGCAGAAATAAACATGTTTCTGCAAGTTTGGTCAACCCCATGTAAGTTATGGGGCAGTAACAAGACACTTTTCAAAACGTGTTTTTCAGCCCGAAATAAACGCGTTTTTTCAGACAACTGAATCTACTTGTAACAGCAAGGCTCAGAAGTGCCCACACACTCAGCCCTTAACCCCAGTGTGCAGAAAGTGTCAAAACGTGTTTTTCAGCAGAAATAAACATGTTTCTGCAAGTTTGGTCAACCCCATGTAAGTTATGGGGCAGTAACATCACACTTTTCAAAACGTGTTTTTCAGCCCGAAATAAACGCGTTTTTTCAGACAACTGAATCTCCTTGTAATAGCAAGGCTCAGAAGAGCCCACACACTCAGCCCTTAACCCCAGTGTACAGAAAGTGTCAAAACGTGTTTTCCAGCAGAAATAAACATGTTTCTGCAAGTTTTGTCAACCCCATGTAAGTTATGGGGCAGTAACATCACACTTTTCAAAACGTGTTTTTCAGCCCGAAATAAACGCGTTTTTTCAGACAACTGAATCTACTTGTAACAGCAAGGCTCAGAAGTGCCCACACACTCAGCCCTTAACCCCAGTGTGCAGAAAGTGTCAAAACGTGTTTTCCAGCAGAAATAAACATGTTTCTGCAAGTTTGGTCAACCCCATGTAAGTTATGGGGCAGTAACAAGACACTTTTCAAAACGTGTTTTTCAGCCCGAAATAAACGCGTTTTTTCAGACAGCAGAATCTCAGTGTAACTGCTAGGCTCACAAGACCCCACACACTCAGCTCTTAACCCCAGTGTGCAGAAAGTGTCCAAACGTGTTTTTCAGCAGAAATAAACATGTTTCTGCAAGTTTGGTCACCCCCATGTAAGTTATGGGGCAGTAACAAGACACTTTTCAAAACGTGTTTTTCAGCCCGAAATAAACGCGTTTTTTCAGACAACTGAATCTCCTTGTAATAGCAAGGCTCAGAAGAGCCCACACACTCAGCCCTTAACACCAGTGTACAGAAAGTGTCCAAACGTGTTTTTCAGCAGAAATAAACATGTTTCTGCAAGTTTGGTCACCCCCATGTAAGTTATGGGGCAGTAACATCACACTTTTCAAAACGTGTTTTTCAGCCCGAAATAAACGCGTTTTTTCAGACAACTGAATCTCCTTGTAATAGTAAGGCTCAGAAGAGCCCACACACTCAGCCCTTAACCCCAGTGTACAGAAAGTGTCAAAACGTGTTTTCCAGCAGAAATAAACATGTTTCTGCAAGTTTGGTCACCCCCATGTAAGTTATGGGGCAGTAACAAGACACTTTTCAAAACGTGTTTTTCAGCCCGAAATAAACGCGTTTTTTCAGACAACTGAATCTACTTGTAACAGCAAGGCTCAGAAGTTCCCACACACTCAGCCCTTAACCCCAGTGTGCAGAAAGGGTCAAAACGTGTTTTTCAGCAGAAATAAACATGTTTCTGCAAGTTTGGTCAACCCCATGTAAGTTATGGGGCAGTAACAAGACACTTTTCAAAACGTGTTTTTCAGCCCGAAATAAACGCGTTTTTTCAGACAACTGAATCTCCTTGTAATAGCAAGGCTCAGAAGAGCCCACACACTCAGCCCTTAACCCCAGTGTACAGAAAGTGTCAAAACGTGTTTTCCAGCAGAAATAAACATGTTTCTGCAAGTTTGGTCAACCCCATGTAAGTTATGGGGCAGTAACATCACACTTTTCAAAACGTGTTTTTCAGCCCGAAATAAACGCGTTTTTTCAGACAACTGAATCTACTTGTAACAGCAAGGCTCAGAAGTGCCCACACCCTCAGCCCTTAACCCCAGTGTGCAGAAAGTGTCAAAACGTGTTTTCCAGCAGAAATAAACATGTTTCTGCAAGTTTGGTCAACCCCATGTAAGTTATGGGGCAGTAACAAGACACTTTTCAAAACGTGTTTTTCAGCCCGAAATAAACGCGTTTTTTCAGACAACTGAATCTACTTGTAACAGCAAGGCTCAGAAGTGCCCACACACTCAGCCCTTAACCCCAGTGTGCAGAAAGTGTCAAAACGTGTTTTTCAGCAGAAATAAACATGTTTCTGCAAGTTTGGTCAACCCCATGTAAGTTATGGGGCAGTAACATCACACTTTTCAAAACGTGTTTTTCAGCCCGAAATAAACGCGTTTTTTCAGACAACTGAATCTCCTTGTAATAGCAAGGCTCAGAAGAGCCCACACACTCAGCCCTTAACCCCAGTGTACAGAAAGTGTCAAAACGTGTTTTCCAGCAGAAATAAACATGTTTCTGCAAGTTTGGTCAACCCCATGTAAGTTATGGGGCAGTAACATCACACTTTTCAAAACGTGTTTTTCAGCCCGAAATAAACGCGTTTTTTCAGACAACTGAATCTCCTTGTAATAGCAAGGCTCAGAAGAGCCCACACACTCAGCCCTTAACCCCAGTGTACAGAAAGTGTCAAAACGTGTTTTCCAGCAGAAATAAACATGTTTCTGCAAGTTTGGTCAACCCCATGTAAGTTATGGGGCAGTAACATCACACTTTTCAAAACGTGTTTTTCAGCCCGAAATAAACGCGTTTTTTCAGACAACTGAATCTACTTGTAACAGCAAGGCTCAGAAGTGCCCACACACTCAGCCCTTAACCCCAGTGTGCAGAAAGTGTCAAAACGTGTTTTCCAGCAGAAATAAACATGTTTCTGCAAGTTTGGTCAACCCCATGTAAGTTATGGGGCAGTAACAAGACACTTTTCAAAACGTGTTTTTCAGCCCGAAATAAACGCGTTTTTTTAGACAACTGAATCTCCTTGTAATAGTAAGGCTCAGAAGAGCCCACACACTCAGCCCTTAACCCCAGTGTACAGAAAGTGTCCAAACGTGTTTTTCAGCAGAAATAAACATGTTTCTGCAAGTTTGGTCACCCCCATGTAAGTTATGGGGCAGTAACAAGACACTTTTCAAAACGTGTTTTTCAGCCCGAAATAAACGCGTTTTTTCAGACAACTGAATCTCCTTGTAATAGCAAGGCTCAGAAGAGCCCACACACTCAGCCCTTAACCCCAGTGTACAGAAAGTGTCCAAACGTGTTTTTCAGCAGAAATAAACATGTTTCTGCAAGTTTGGTCACCCCCATGTAAGTTATGGGGCAGTAACAAGACACTTTTCAAAACGTGTTTTTCAGCCCGAAATAAACGCGTTTTTTCAGACAACTGAATCTCCTTGTAATAGCAAGGCTCAGAAGAGCCCACACACTCAGCCCTTAACCCCAGTGTACAGAAAGTGTCAAAACGTGTTTTCCAGCAGAAATAAACATGTTTCTGCAAGTTTGGTCAACCCCATGTAAGTTATGGGGCAGTAACATCACACTTTTCAAAACGTGTTTTTCAGCCCGAAATAAACGCGTTTTTTCAGACAACTGAATCTACTTGTAACAGCAAGGCTCAGAAGTGCCCACACACTCAGCCCTTAACCCCAGTGTGCAGAAAGTGTCAAAACGTGTTTTCCAGCAGAAATAAACATGTTTCTGCAAGTTTGGTCAACCCCATGTAAGTTATGGGGCAGTAACAAGACACTTTTCAAAACGTGTTTTTCAGCCCGAAATAAACGCGTTTTTTTAGACAACTGAATCTCCTTGTAATAGTAAGGCTCAGAAGAGCCCACACACTCAGCCCTTAACCCCAGTGTACAGAAAGTGTCCAAACGTGTTTTTCAGCAGAAATAAACATGTTTCTGCAAGTTTGGTCACCCCCATGTAAGTTATGGGGCAGTAACAAGACACTTTTCAAAACGTGTTTTTCAGCCCGAAATAAACGCGTTTTTTCAGACAACTGAATCTCCTTGTAATAGCAAGGCTCAGAAGAGCCCACACACTCAGCCCTTAACACCAGTGTACAGAAAGTGTCCAAACGTGTTTTTCAGCAGAAATAAACATGTTTCTGCAAGTTTGATCACCCCCATGTAAGTTATGGGGCAGTAACAAGACACTTTTCAAAACGTGTTTTTCAGCCCGAAATAAACGCGTTTTTTCAGACAGCAGAATCTCAGTGTAACTGCTAGGCTCACAAGACCCCACACACTCAGCTCTTAACCCCAGTGTGCAGAAAGTGTCCAAACGTGTTTTTCAGCAGAAATAAACATGTTTCTGCAAGTTTGGTCACCCCCATGTAAGTTATGGGGCAGTAACAAGACACTTTTCAAAACGTGTTTTTCAGCCCGAAATAAACGCGTTTTTTCAGACAACTGAATCTCCTTGTAATAGCAAGGCTCAGAAGAGCCCACACACTCAGCCCTTAACACCAGTGTACAGAAAGTGTCCAAACGTGTTTTTCAGCAGAAATAAACATGTTTCTGCAAGTTTGGTCACCCCCATGTAAGTTATGGGGCAGTAACATCACACTTTTCAAAACGTGTTTTTCAGCCCGAAATAAACGCGTTTTTTCAGACAACTGAATCTCCTTGTAATAGTAAGGCTCAGAAGAGCCCACACACTCAGCCCTTAACCCCAGTGTACAGAAAGTGTCAAAACGTGTTTTCCAGCAGAAATAAACATGTTTCTGCAAGTTTGGTCACCCCCATGTAAGTTATGGGGCAGTAACAAGACACTTTTCAAAACGTGTTTTTCAGCCCGAAATAAACGCGTTTTTTCAGACAACTGAATCTACTTGTAACAGCAAGGCTCAGAAGTTCCCACACACTCAGCCCTTAACCCCAGTGTGCAGAAAGGGTCAAAACGTGTTTTTCAGCAGAAATAAACATGTTTCTGCAAGTTTGGTCAACCCCATGTAAGTTATGGGGCAGTAACAAGACACTTTTCAAAACGTGTTTTTCAGCCCGAAATAAACGCGTTTTTTCAGACAACTGAATCTCCTTGTAATAGCAAGGCTCAGAAGAGCCCACACACTCAGCCCTTAACCCCAGTGTACAGAAAGTGTCAAAACGTGTTTTCCAGCAGAAATAAACATGTTTCTGCAAGTTTGGTCAACCCCATGTAAGTTATGGGGCAGTAACATCACACTTTTCAAAACGTGTTTTTCAGCCCGAAATAAACGCGTTTTTTCAGACAACTGAATCTACTTGTAACAGCAAGGCTCAGAAGTGCCCACACCCTCAGCCCTTAACCCCAGTGTGCAGAAAGTGTCAAAACGTGTTTTCCAGCAGAAATAAACATGTTTCTGCAAGTTTGGTCAACCCCATGTAAGTTATGGGGCAGTAACAAGACACTTTTCAAAACGTGTTTTTCAGCCCGAAATAAACGCGTTTTTTCAGACAACTGAATCTCCTTGTAATAGTAAGGCTCAGAAGAGCCCACACACTCAGCCCTTAACCCCAGTGTACAGAAAGTGTCCAAACGTGTTTTTCAGCAGAAATAAACATGTTTCTGCAAGTTTGGTCACCCCCATGTAAGTTATGGGGCAGTAACAAGACACTTTTCAAAACGTGTTTTTCAGCCCGAAATAAACGCGTTTTTTCATACAACTGAATCTCCTTGTAATAGCAAGGCTCAGAAGTGCCCACACACTCAGCCCTTAACCCCAGTGTGCAGAAAGGGTCAAAACGTGTTTTTCAGCAGAAATAAACATGTTTCTGCAAGTTTGGTCAACCCCATGTAAGTTATGGGGCAGTAACAAGACACTTTTCAAAACGTGTTTTTCAGCCCGAAATAAACGCGTTTTTTCAGACAACTGAATCTACTTGTAACAGCAAGGCTCAGAAGTGCCCACACACTCAGCCCTTAACCCCAGTGTGCAGAAAGTGTCAAAACGTGTTTTTCAGCAGAAATAAACATGTTTCTGCAAGTTTGGTCAACCCCATGTAAGTTATGGGGCAGTAACATCACACTTTTCAAAACGTGTTTTTCAGCCCGAAATAAACGCGTTTTTTCAGACAACTGAATCTCCTTGTAATAGCAAGGCTCAGAAGAGCCCACACACTCAGCCCTTAACCCCAGTGTACAGAAAGTGTCAAAACGTGTTTTCCAGCAGAAATAAACATGTTTCTGCAAGTTTGGTCAACCCCATGTAAGTTATGGGGCAGTAACATCACACTTTTCAAAACGTGTTTTTCAGCCCGAAATAAACGCGTTTTTTCAGACAACTGAATCTCCTTGTAATAGCAAGGCTCAGAAGAGCCCACACACTCAGCCCTTAACCCCAGTGTACAGAAAGTGTCAAAACGTGTTTTCCAGCAGAAATAAACATGTTTCTGCAAGTTTGGTCAACCCCATGTAAGTTATGGGGCAGTAACATCACACTTTTCAAAACGTGTTTTTCAGCCCGAAATAAACGCGTTTTTTCAGACAACTGAATCTACTTGTAACAGCAAGGCTCAGAAGTGCCCACACACTCAGCCCTTAACCCCAGTGTGCAGAAAGTGTCAAAACGTGTTTTCCAGCAGAAATAAACATGTTTCTGCAAGTTTGGTCAACCCCATGTAAGTTATGGGGCAGTAACAAGACACTTTTCAAAACGTGTTTTTCAGCCCGAAATAAACGCGTTTTTTTAGACAACTGAATCTCCTTGTAATAGTAAGGCTCAGAAGAGCCCACACACTCAGCCCTTAACCCCAGTGTACAGAAAGTGTCCAAACGTGTTTTTCAGCAGAAATAAACATGTTTCTGCAAGTTTGGTCACCCCCATGTAAGTTATGGGGCAGTAACAAGACACTTTTCAAAACGTGTTTTTCAGCCCGAAATAAACGCGTTTTTTCAGACAACTGAATCTCCTTGTAATAGCAAGGCTCAGAAGAGCCCACACACTCAGCCCTTAACCCCAGTGTACAGAAAGTGTCCAAACGTGTTTTTCAGCAGAAATAAACATGTTTCTGCAAGTTTGGTCACCCCCATGTAAGTTATGGGGCAGTAACAAGACACTTTTCAAAACGTGTTTTTCAGCCCGAAATAAACGCGTTTTTTCAGACAACTGAATCTCCTTGTAATAGCAAGGCTCAGAAGAGCCCACACACTCAGCCCTTAACCCCAGTGTACAGAAAGTGTCAAAACGTGTTTTCCAGCAGAAATAAACATGTTTCTGCAAGTTTGGTCAACCCCATGTAAGTTATGGGGCAGTAACATCACACTTTTCAAAACGTGTTTTTCAGCCCGAAATAAACGCGTTTTTTCAGACAACTGAATCTACTTGTAACAGCAAGGCTCAGAAGTGCCCACACACTCAGCCCTTAACCCCAGTGTGCAGAAAGTGTCAAAACGTGTTTTCCAGCAGAAATAAACATGTTTCTGCAAGTTTGGTCAACCCCATGTAAGTTATGGGGCAGTAACAAGACACTTTTCAAAACGTGTTTTTCAGCCCGAAATAAACGCGTTTTTTTAGACAACTGAATCTCCTTGTAATAGTAAGGCTCAGAAGAGCCCACACACTCAGCCCTTAACCCCAGTGTACAGAAAGTGTCCAAACGTGTTTTTCAGCAGAAATAAACATGTTTCTGCAAGTTTGGTCACCCCCATGTAAGTTATGGGGCAGTAACAAGACACTTTTCAAAACGTGTTTTTCAGCCCGAAATAAACGCGTTTTTTCAGACAACTGAATCTCCTTGTAATAGCAAGGCTCAGAAGAGCCCACACACTCAGCCCTTAACACCAGTGTACAGAAAGTGTCCAAACGTGTTTTTCAGCAGAAATAAACATGTTTCTGCAAGTTTGATCACCCCCATGTAAGTTATGGGGCAGTAACAAGACACTTTTCAAAACGTGTTTTTCAGCCCGAAATAAACGCGTTTTTTCAGACAACTGAATCTACTTGTAACAGCAAGGCTCAGAAGTTCCCACACACTCAGCCCTTAACCCCAGTGTGCAGAAAGGGTCAAAACGTGTTTTTCAGCAGAAATAAACATGTTTCTGCAAGTTTGGTCAACCCCATGTAAGTTATGGGGCAGTAACAAGACACTTTTCAAAACGTGTTTTTCAGCCCGAAATAAACGCGTTTTTTCAGACAACTGAATCTCCTTGTAATAGCAAGGCTCAGAAGAGCCCACACACTCAGCCCTTAACCCCAGTGTACAGAAAGTGTCAAAACGTGTTTTCCAGCAGAAATAAACATGTTTCTGCAAGTTTGGTCAACCCCATGTAAGTTATGGGGCAGTAACATCACACTTTTCAAAACGTGTTTTTCAGCCCGAAATAAACGCGTTTTTTCAGACAACTGAATCTACTTGTAACAGCAAGGCTCAGAAGTGCCCACACCCTCAGCCCTTAACCCCAGTGTGCAGAAAGTGTCAAAACGTGTTTTCCAGCAGAAATAAACATGTTTCTGCAAGTTTGGTCAACCCCATGTAAGTTATGGGGCAGTAACAAGACACTTTTCAAAACGTGTTTTTCAGCCCGAAATAAACGCGTTTTTTCAGACAACTGAATCTCCTTGTAATAGTAAGGCTCAGAAGAGCCCACACACTCAGCCCTTAACCCCAGTGTACAGAAAGTGTCCAAACGTGTTTTTCAGCAGAAATAAACATGTTTCTGCAAGTTTGGTCACCCCCATGTAAGTTATGGGGCAGTAACAAGACACTTTTCAAAACGTGTTTTTCAGCCCGAAATAAACGCGTTTTTTCATACAACTGAATCTCCTTGTAATAGCAAGGCTCAGAAGTGCCCACACACTCAGCCCTTAACCCCAGTGTGCAGAAAGGGTCAAAACGTGTTTTTCAGCAGAAATAAACATGTTTCTGCAAGTTTGGTCAACCCCATGTAAGTTATGGGGCAGTAACAAGACACTTTTCAAAACGTGTTTTTCAGCCCGAAATAAACGCGTTTTTTCAGACAACTGAATCTACTTGTAACAGCAAGGCTCAGAAGTGCCCACACACTCAGCCCTTAACCCCAGTGTGCAGAAAGTGTCAAAACGTGTTTTTCAGCAGAAATAAACATGTTTCTGCAAGTTTGGTCAACCCCATGTAAGTTATGGGGCAGTAACATCACACTTTTCAAAACGTGTTTTTCAGCCCGAAATAAACGCGTTTTTTCAGACAACTGAATCTCCTTGTAATAGCAAGGCTCAGAAGAGCCCACACACTCAGCCCTTAACCCCAGTGTACAGAAAGTGTCAAAACGTGTTTTCCAGCAGAAATAAACATGTTTCTGCAAGTTTGGTCAACCCCATGTAAGTTATGGGGCAGTAACATCACACTTTTCAAAACGTGTTTTTCAGCCCGAAATAAACGCGTTTTTTCAGACAACTGAATCTCCTTGTAATAGCAAGGCTCAGAAGAGCCCACACACTCAGCCCTTAACCCCAGTGTACAGAAAGTGTCAAAACGTGTTTTCCAGCAGAAATAAACATGTTTCTGCAAGTTTGGTCAACCCCATGTAAGTTATGGGGCAGTAACATCACACTTTTCAAAACGTGTTTTTCAGCCCGAAATAAACGCGTTTTTTCAGACAACTGAATCTACTTGTAACAGCAAGGCTCAGAAGTGCCCACACACTCAGCCCTTAACCCCAGTGTGCAGAAAGTGTCAAAACGTGTTTTCCAGCAGAAATAAACATGTTTCTGCAAGTTTGGTCAACCCCATGTAAGTTATGGGGCAGTAACAAGACACTTTTCAAAACGTGTTTTTCAGCCCGAAATAAACGCGTTTTTTTAGACAACTGAATCTCCTTGTAATAGTAAGGCTCAGAAGAGCCCACACACTCAGCCCTTAACCCCAGTGTACAGAAAGTGTCCAAACGTGTTTTTCAGCAGAAATAAACATGTTTCTGCAAGTTTGGTCACCCCCATGTAAGTTATGGGGCAGTAACAAGACACTTTTCAAAACGTGTTTTTCAGCCCGAAATAAACGCGTTTTTTCAGACAACTGAATCTCCTTGTAATAGCAAGGCTCAGAAGAGCCCACACACTCAGCCCTTAACCCCAGTGTACAGAAAGTGTCCAAACGTGTTTTTCAGCAGAAATAAACATGTTTCTGCAAGTTTGGTCACCCCCATGTAAGTTATGGGGCAGTAACAAGACACTTTTCAAAACGTGTTTTTCAGCCCGAAATAAACGCGTTTTTTCAGACAACTGAATCTCCTTGTAATAGCAAGGCTCAGAAGAGCCCACACACTCAGCCCTTAACCCCAGTGTACAGAAAGTGTCAAAACGTGTTTTCCAGCAGAAATAAACATGTTTCTGCAAGTTTGGTCAACCCCATGTAAGTTATGGGGCAGTAACATCACACTTTTCAAAACGTGTTTTTCAGCCCGAAATAAACGCGTTTTTTCAGACAACTGAATCTACTTGTAACAGCAAGGCTCAGAAGTGCCCACACACTCAGCCCTTAACCCCAGTGTGCAGAAAGTGTCAAAACGTGTTTTCCAGCAGAAATAAACATGTTTCTGCAAGTTTGGTCAACCCCATGTAAGTTATGGGGCAGTAACAAGACACTTTTCAAAACGTGTTTTTCAGCCCGAAATAAACGCGTTTTTTTAGACAACTGAATCTCCTTGTAATAGTAAGGCTCAGAAGAGCCCACACACTCAGCCCTTAACCCCAGTGTACAGAAAGTGTCCAAACGTGTTTTTCAGCAGAAATAAACATGTTTCTGCAAGTTTGGTCACCCCCATGTAAGTTATGGGGCAGTAACAAGACACTTTTCAAAACGTGTTTTTCAGCCCGAAATAAACGCGTTTTTTCAGACAACTGAATCTCCTTGTAATAGCAAGGCTCAGAAGAGCCCACACACTCAGCCCTTAACACCAGTGTACAGAAAGTGTCCAAACGTGTTTTTCAGCAGAAATAAACATGTTTCTGCAAGTTTGATCACCCCCATGTAAGTTATGGGGCAGTAACAAGACACTTTTCAAAACGTGTTTTTCAGCCCGAAATAAACGCGTTTTTTCAGACAACTGAATCCCCTTGTAATAGCAAGGCTCAGAAGAGCCCACACACTCAGCCCTTAACCCCAGTGTACAGAAAGTGTCAAAACGTGTTTTCCAGCAGAAATAAACATGTTTCTGCAAGTTTGGTCAACCCCATGTAAGTTATGGGGCAGTAACATCACACTTTTCAAAACGTGTTTTCAGCCCGAAATAAACGCGTTTTTTCAGACAACTGAATCTCCTTGTAATAGCAAGGCTCAGAAGAGCCCACACACTCAGCCCTTAACCCCAGTGTACAGAAAGTTCAAAACGTGTTTTCCAGCAGAAATAAACATGTTCTGCAAGTTTGGTCAACCCCATGTAAGTTATGGGGCAGTACAAGACATTTCAAAAAGTTGTTTTCGCCGAAATAAACGCGTTTTTTCATACAACTGAATCTCCTTGTAATAGCAAGGCTCAGAAGTGCCCACACACTCAGCCCTTAACCCCAGTGTGCAGAAGGGTCAAAACGTGTTTTCAGCAGAAATAAACATGTTTCTGCAAGTTTGTCAACCCATGTAAGTTATGGGGCAGTAACAAGACACTTTCAAAACGTGTTTTTCAGCCCGAAATAAACGCGTTTTTTCAGACAACTGAATCTACTTGTAACAGCAAGGCTCAGAAGTGCCCACACACTCAGCCCTTAACCCCAGTGTGCAGAAAGTGTCAAAACGTGTTTTTCAGCAGAAATAAACATGTTTCTGCAAGTTTGGTCAACCCCATGTAAGTTATGGGGCAGTAACAGTCACACTTTTCCAAACGTGTTTTTCAGCCCGAAATAAACGCGTTTTTTCAGACAACTGAATCTCCTTGTAATAGCAAGGCTCAGAAGAGCCCACACACTCAGCCCTTAACCCCAGTGTACAGAAAGTGTCAAAACGTGTTTTCCAGCCAGAAATAAACATGTTTCTGCAAGTTGGTCAACTCCATGTAAGTTATGGGGCAGTAACATCACACTTTTTCAAAACGTGTTTTTCAGCCCGAAATAAACGCGTTTTTTCAGACAACTGAATCTCCTTGTAATAGCAAGGCTCAGAAGAGCCCACACACTCAGCCCTTAAACCCCAGTGTACAGAAAGTGTCAAAACGTGTTTTCCAGCAGAAATAAACATGTTTCTGCAAGTTTGGTCAACCCCATGTAAGTTATGGGGCAGTAACATCACACTTTTCAAAACGTGTTTTTCAGCCCGAAATAAACGCGTTTTTTCAGACAACTGAATCTCCTTGTAATAGCAAGGCTCAGAAGAGCCCACACACTCAGCCCTTAACCCCAGTGTACAGAAAGTGTCAAAACGTGTTTTCCAGCAGAAATAAACATGTTTCTGCAAGTTTGGTCAACCCCATGTAAGTTATGGGCAGTAACATCACACTTTTCAAAACGTGTTTTTCAGCCCGAAATAAACGCGTTTTTTCAGACAACTGAATCTCCTTGTAATAGCAAGGCTCAGAGAGCCCAACACACTCAGCCCTTAACCCCAGTGTACAGAAAGTGTCAAAACGTGCCAGCAGAAAATAAAACATGTTTCTGCAAGTTTGGTCAACCCCATGTAAGTTATGGGGCAGTAACAAAACACTTTCAAAACGTGTTTTTCAGCCCGAAATAAACGCGTTTTTTCAGACAACTGAATCTACTTGTAACAGCAAGGTTGTAACAGCAAGGCTCAGAAGTGCCCACACACTCAGCCCTTAACCCCAGTGTGCAGAAAGTGTCAAAACGTGTTTTCCAGCAGAAATAAACATGTTTCTGCAAGTTTGGTCAACCCCATGTAAGTTATGGGGCAGTAACAAGACACTTTTCAAAACGTGTTTTTCAGCCCGAAATAAACGCGTTTTTTTAGACAACTGAATCTCCTTGTAATAGTAAGGCTCAGAAGAGCCCACACACTCAGCCCTTAACCCCAGTGTACAGAAAGTGTCCAAACGTGTTTTTCAGCAGAAATAAACATGTTTCTGCAAGTTTGGTCACCCCCATGTAAGTTATGGGGCAGTAACAAGACACTTTTCAAAACGTGTTTTTCAGCCCGAAATAAACGCGTTTTTTCAGACAACTGAATCTCCTTGTAATAGCAAGGCTCAGAAGAGCCCACACACTCAGCCCTTAACCCCAGTGTACAGAAAGTGTCCAAACGTGTTTTTCAGCAGAAATAAACATGTTTCTGCAAGTTTGGTCACCCCCATGTAAGTTATGGGGCAGTAACAAGACACTTTTCAAAACGTGTTTTTCAGCCCGAAATAAACGCGTTTTTTCAGACAACTGAATCTCCTTGTAATAGCAAGGCTCAGAAGAGCCCACACACTCAGCCCTTAACCCCAGTGTACAGAAAGTGTCAAAACGTGTTTTCCAGCAGAAATAAACATGTTTCTGCAAGTTTGGTCAACCCCATGTAAGTTATGGGGCAGTAACATCACACTTTTCAAAACGTGTTTTTCAGCCCGAAATAAACGCGTTTTTTCAGACAACTGAATCTACTTGTAACAGCAAGGCTCAGAAGTGCCCACACACTCAGCCCTTAACCCCAGTGTGCAGAAAGTGTCAAAACGTGTTTTCCAGCAGAAATAAACATGTTTCTGCAAGTTTGGTCAACCCCATGTAAGTTATGGGGCAGTAACAAGACACTTTTCAAAACGTGTTTTTCAGCCCGAAATAAACGCGTTTTTTTAGACAACTGAATCTCCTTGTAATAGTAAGGCTCAGAAGAGCCCACACACTCAGCCCTTAACCCCAGTGTACAGAAAGTGTCCAAACGTGTTTTTCAGCAGAAATAAACATGTTTCTGCAAGTTTGGTCACCCCCATGTAAGTTATGGGGCAGTAACAAGACACTTTTCAAAACGTGTTTTTCAGCCCGAAATAAACGCGTTTTTTCAGACAACTGAATCTCCTTGTAATAGCAAGGCTCAGAAGAGCCCACACACTCAGCCCTTAACACCAGTGTACAGAAAGTGTCCAAACGTGTTTTTCAGCAGAAATAAACATGTTTCTGCAAGTTTGATCACCCCCATGTAAGTTATGGGGCAGTAACAAGACACTTTTCAAAACGTGTTTTTCAGCCCGAAATAAACGCGTTTTTTCAGACAACTGAATCCCCTTGTAATAGCAAGGCTCAGAAGAGCCCACACACTCAGCCCTTAACCCCAGTGTACAGAAAGTGTCAAAACGTGTTTTCCAGCAGAAATAAACATGTTTCTGCAAGTTTGGTCAACCCCATGTAAGTTATGGGGCAGTAACATCACACTTTTCAAAACGTGTTTTTCAGCCCGAAATAAACGCGTTTTTTCAGACAACTGAATCTCCTTGTAATAGCAAGGCTCAGAAGAGCCCACACACTCAGCCCTTAACCCCAGTGTACAGAAAGTGTCAAAACGTGTTTTCCAGCAGAAATAAACATGTTTCTGCAAGTTTGGTCAACCCCATGTAAGTTATGGGGCAGTAACAAGACACTTTTCAAAACGTGTTTTTCAGCCCGAAATAAACGCGTTTTTTCATACAACTGAATCTCCTTGTAATAGCAAGGCTCAGAAGTGCCCACACACTCAGCCCTTAACCCCAGTGTGCAGAAAGGGTCAAAACGTGTTTTTCAGCAGAAATAAACATGTTTCTGCAAGTTTGGTCAACCCCATGTAAGTTATGGGGCAGTAACAAGACACTTTTCAAAACGTGTTTTTCAGCCCGAAATAAACGCGTTTTTTCAGACAACTGAATCTACTTGTAACAGCAAGGCTCAGAAGTGCCCACACACTCAGCCCTTAACCCCAGTGTGCAGAAAGTGTCAAAACGTGTTTTTCAGCAGAAATAAACATGTTTCTGCAAGTTTGGTCAACCCCATGTAAGTTATGGGGCAGTAACATCACACTTTTCAAAACGTGTTTTTCAGCCCGAAATAAACGCGTTTTTTCAGACAACTGAATCTCCTTGTAATAGCAAGGCTCAGAAGAGCCCACACACTCAGCCCTTAACCCCAGTGTACAGAAAGTGTCAAAACGTGTTTTCCAGCAGAAATAAACATGTTTCTGCAAGTTTGGTCAACCCCATGTAAGTTATGGGGCAGTAACATCACACTTTTCAAAACGTGTTTTTCAGCCCGAAATAAACGCGTTTTTTCAGACAACTGAATCTACTTGTAACAGCAAGGCTCAGAAGTGCCCACACACTCAGCCCTTAACCCCAGTGTGCAGAAAGGGTCAAAACGTGTTTTTCAGCAGAAATAAACATGTTTCTGCAAGTTTGGTCAACCCCATGTAAGTTATGGGGCAGTAACAAGACACTTTTCAAAACGTGTTTTTCAGCCCGAAATAAACGCGTTTTTTCAGACAGCAGAATCTCAGTGTAACTGCTAGGCTCAGAAGACCCCACACACTCAGCTCTTAACCCCAGTGTGCAGAAAGTGTCCAAACGTGTTTTTCAGCAGAAATAAACATGTTTCTGCAAGTTTGGTCACCCCCATGTAAGTTATGGGGCAGTAACAAGACACTTTTCAAAACGTGTTTTTCAGCCCGAAATAAACGCGTTTTTTCAGACAACTGAATCTCCTTGTAATAGCAAGGCTCAGAAGAGCCCACACACTCAGCCCTTAACCCCAGTGTACAGAAAGTGTCCAAACGTGTTTTTCAGCAGAAATAAACATGTTTCTGCAAGTTTGGTCAACCCCATGTAAGTTATGGGGCAGTAACAAGACACTTTTCAAAACGTGTTTTTCAGCCCGAAATAAACGCGTTTTTTCAGACAACTGAATCTACTTGTAACAGCAAGGCTCAGAAGTGCCCACACACTCAGCCCTTAACCCCAGTGTGCAGAAAGGGTCAAAACGTGTTTTTCAGCAGAAATAAACATGTTTCTGCAAGTTTGGTCAACCCCATGTAAGTTATGGGGCAGTAACAACACACTTTTCAAAACGTGTTTTTCAGCCCGAAATAAACGCGTTTTTTCAGACAACTGAATCTACTTGTAACAGCAAGGCTCAGAAGTGCCCACACACTCAGCCCTTAACCCCAGTGTGCAGAAAGTGTCAAAACGTGTTTTTCAGCAGAAATAAACATGTTTCTGCAAGTTTGGTCAACCCCATGTAAGTTATGGGGCAGTAACAAGACACTTTTCAAAACGTGTTTTTCAGCCCGAAATAAACGCGTTTTTTCAGACAACTGAATCTCCTTGTAATAGCAAGGCTCAGAAGAGCCCACACACTCAGCCCTTAACCCCAGTGTACAGAAAGTGTCAAAACGTGTTTTCCAGCAGAAATAAACATATTTCTGCAAGTTTGGTCAACCCCATGTAAATTATGGGGCAGTAACATCACACTTTTCAAAACGTGTTTTTCAGCCCGAAATAAACGCGTTTTTTCAGACAACTGAATCTACTTGTAACAGCAAGGCTCAGAAGTGCCCACACACTCAGCCCTTAACCCCAGTGTGCAGAAAGGGACAAAACGTGTTTTTCAGCAGAAATAAACATGTTTCTGCAAGTTTGGTCAACCCCATGTAAGTTATGGGGCAGTAACAAGACACTTTTCAAAACGTGTTTTTCAGCCCGAAATAAACGCGTTTTTTTCAGACAGCAGAATCTCAGTGTAACTGCTAGGCTCAGAAGACCCCACAATCTCAGCTCTTAACCCCAGTGTGCAGAAAGTGTCCAAACGTGTTTTTCAGCAGAAATAAACATGTTTCTGCAAGTTTGGTCACCCCCATGTAAGTTATGGGGCAGTAACAAGACACTTTTCAAAACGTGTTTTTCAGCCCGAAATAAACGCGTTTTTTCAGACAACTGAATCTCCTTGTAACAGCAAGGCTCAGAAGTGCCCACACACTCAGCCCTTAACCCCAGTGTACAGAAAGTGTCAAAACGTGTTTTTCAGCAGAAATAAACATGTTTCTGCAACTTTGGTCAACCCCATGTAAGTTATGGGGCAGTAACAAGACACTTTTCAAAACGTGTTTTTCAGCCCGAAATAAATGCGTTTTTTCAGACAACTGAATCTACTTGTAACAGCAAGGCTCAGAAGTGCCCACACACTCAGCCCTTAACCCCAGTGTGCAGAAAGGGTCAAAACGTGTTTTTCAGCAGAAATAAACATGTTTCTGCAAGTTTGGTCAACCCCATGTAAGTTATGGGGCAGTAACAAGACACTTTTCAAAACGTGTTTTTCAGCCCGAAATAAACGCGTTTTTTCAGACAACTGAATCTACTTGTAACAGCAAGGCTCAGAAGTGCCCACACACTCAGCCCTTAACCCCAGTGTGCAGAAAGGGTCAAAACGTGTTTTTCAGCAGAAATAAACATGTTTCTGCAAGTTTGGTCAACCCCATGTAAGTTATGGGGCAGTAACAAGACACTTTTCAAAACGTGTTTTTCAGCCCGAAATAAACGCGTTTTTTCAGACAGCAGAATCTCAGTGTAACTGCTAGGCTCAGAAGACCCCACACACTCAGCTCTTAACCCCAGTGTGCAGAAAGTGTCCAAACGTGTTTTTCAGCAGAAATAAACATGTTTCTGCAAGTTTGGTCACCCCCATGTAAGTTATGGGGCAGTAACAAGACACTTTTCAAAACGTGTTTTTCAGCCCGAAATAAACGCGTTTTTTCAGACAACTGAATCTCCTTGTAATAGCAAGGCTCAGAAGAGCCCACACACTCAGCCCTTAACCCCAGTGTACAGAAAGTGTCCAAACGTGTTTTTCAGCAGAAATAAACATGTTTCTGCAAGTTTGGTCAACCCCATGTAAGTTATGGGGCAGTAACAAGACACTTTTCAAAACGTGTTTTTCAGCCCGAAATAAACGCGTTTTTTCAGACAACTGAATCTACTTGTAACAGCAAGGCTCAGAAGTGCCCACACACTCAGCCCTTAACCCCAGTGTGCAGAAAGGGTCAAAACGTGTTTTTCAGCAGAAATAAACATGTTTCTGCAAGTTTGGTCAACCCCATGTAAGTTATGGGGCAGTAACAACACACTTTTCAAAACGTGTTTTTCAGCCCGAAATAAACGCGTTTTTTCAGACAACTGAATCTACTTGTAACAGCAAGGCTCAGAAGTGCCCACACACTCAGCCCTTAACCCCAGTGTGCAGAAAGTGTCAAAACGTGTTTTTCAGCAGAAATAAACATGTTTCTGCAAGTTTGGTCAACCCCATGTAAGTTATGGGGCAGTAACAAGACACTTTTCAAAACGTGTTTTTCAGCCCGAAATAAACGCGTTTTTTCAGACAACTGAATCTCCTTGTAATAGCAAGGCTCAGAAGAGCCCACACACTCAGCCCTTAACCCCAGTGTACAGAAAGTGTCAAAACGTGTTTTCCAGCAGAAATAAACATGTTTCTGCAAGTTTGGTCAACCCCATGTAAGTTATGGGGCAGTAACATCACACTTTTCAAAACGTGTTTTTCAGCCCGAAATAAACGCGTTTTTTCAGACAACTGAATCTACTTGTAACAGCAAGGCTCAGAAGTGCCCACACACTCAGCCCTTAACCCCAGTGTGCAGAAAGGGACAAAACGTGTTTTTCAGCAGAAATAAACATGTTTCTGCAAGTTTGGTCAACCCCATGTAAGTTATGGGGCAGTAACAAGACACTTTTCAAAACGTGTTTTTCAGCCCGAAATAAACGCGTTTTTTCAGACAGCAGAATCTCAGTGTAACTGCTAGGCTCAGAAGACCCCACAATCTCAGCTCTTAACCCCAGTGTGCAGAAAGTGTCCAAACGTGTTTTTCAGCAGAAATAAACATGTTTCTGCAAGTTTGGTCACCCCCATGTAAGTTATGGGGCAGTAACAAGACACTTTTCAAAACGTGTTTTTCAGCCCGAAATAAACGCGTTTTTTCAGACAACTGAATCTCCTTGTAACAGCAAGGCTCAGAAGTGCCCACACACTCAGCCCTTAACCCCAGTGTACAGAAAGTGTCAAAACGTGTTTTTCAGCAGAAATAAACATGTTTCTGCAACTTTGGTCAACCCCATGTAAGTTATGGGGCAGTAACAAGACACTTTTCAAAACGTGTTTTTCAGCCCGAAATAAACGCGTTTTTTCAGACAACTGAATCTACTTGTAACAGCAAGGCTCAGAAGTGCCCACACACTCAGCCCTTAACCCCAGTGTGCAGAAAGGGTCAAAACGTGTTTTTCAGCAGAAATAAACATGTTTCTGCAAGTTTGGTCAACCCCATGTAAGTTATGGGGCAGTAACAAGACACTTTTCAAAACGTGTTTTTCAGCCCGAAATAAACGCGTTTTTTCAGACAGCAGAATCTCAGTGTAACTGCTAGGCTCACAAGACCCCACACACTCAGCTCTTAACCCCAGTGTGCAGAAAGTGTCCAAACGTGTTTTTCAGCAGAAATAAACATGTTTCTGCAAGTTTGGTCACCCCCATGTAAGTTATGGGGCAGTAACAAGACACTTTTCAAAACGTGTTTTTCAGCCCGAAATAAACGCGTTTTTTCAGACAACTGAATCTCCTTGTAATAGTAAGGCTCAGAAGAGCCCACACACTCAGCCCTTAACACCAGTGTACAGAAAGTGTCCAAACGTGTTTTTCAGCAGAAATAAACATGTTTCTGCAAGTTTGGTCACCAAAATGTAAGTTATGGGGCAGTTACAAGACACTTTTCAAAACGTGTTTTTCAGCCCGAAATAAACGCGTTTTTTCAGACAACTGAATCCCCTTGTAATAGCAAGGCTCAGAAGAGCCCACACACTCAGCCCTTAACCCCAGTGTACAGAAAGTGTCAAAACGTGTTTTCCAGCAGAAATAAACATGTTTCTGCAAGTTTGGTCAACCCCATGTAAGTTATGGGGCAGTAACAAGACACTTTTCAAAACGTGTTTTTCAGCCCGAAATAAACGCGTTTTTTCAGACAGCAGAATCTCAGTGTAACTGCTAGGCTCACAAGACCCCACACACTCAGCTCTTAACCCCAGTGTGCAGAAAGTGTCCAAACGTGTTTTTCAGCAGAAATAAACATGTTTCTGCAAGTTTGGTCACCCCCATGTAAGTTATGGGGCAGTAACAAGACACTTTTCAAAACGTGTTTTTCAGCCCGAAATAAACGCGTTTTTTCAGACAACTGAATCTCCTTGTAATAGCAAGGCTCAGAAGAGCCCACACACTCAGCCCTTAACACCAGTGTACAGAAAGTGTCAAAACGTGTTTTTCAGCAGAAATAAACATGTTTCTGCAAGTTTGGTCAACCCCATGTAAGTTATGGGGCAGTAACATCACACTTTTCAAAACGTGTTTTTCAGCCCGAAATAAACGCGTTTTTTCAGACAACTGAATCTACTTGTAACAGCAAGGCTCAGAAGTGCCCACACACTCAGCCCTTAACCCCAGTGTGCAGAAAGGGTCAAAACGTGTTTTTCAGCAGAAATAAACATGTTTCTGCAAGTTTGGTCAACCCCATGTAAGTTATGGGGCAGTAACAAGACACTTTTCAAAACGTGTTTTTCAGCCCGAAATAAACGCGTTTTTTCAGACAACTGAATCTCCTTGTAATAGCAAGGCTCAGAAGAGCCCACACACTCAGCCCTTAACCCCAGTGTACAGAAAGTGTCAAAACGTGTTTTCCAGCAGAAATAAACATGTTTCTGCAAGTTTGGTCAACCCCATGTAAGTTATGGGGCAGTAACATCACACTTTTCAAAACGTGTTTTTCAGCCCGAAATAAACGCGTTTTTTCAGACAACTGAATCTACTTGTAACAGCAAGGCTCAGAAGTGCCCACACACTCAGCCCTTAACCCCAGTGTGCAGAAAGTGTCAAAACGTGTTTTTCAGCAGAAATAAACATGTTTCTGCAAGTTTGGTCAACCCCATGTAAGTTATGGGGCAGTAACAAGACACTTTTCAAAACGTGTTTTTCAGCCCGAAATAAACGCGTTTTTTCAGACAGCAGAATCTCAGTGTAACTGCTAGGCTCACAAGACCCCACACACTCAGCTCTTAACCCCAGTGTGCAGAAAGTGTCCAAACGTGTTTTTCAGCAGAAATAAACATGTTTCTGCAAGTTTGGTCACCCCCATGTAAGTTATGGGGCAGTAACAAGACACTTTTCAAAACGTGTTTTTCAGCCCGAAATAAACGCGTTTTTTCAGACAACTGAATCTCCTTGTAATAGCAAGGCTCAGAAGAGCCCACACACTCAGCCCTTAACACCAGTGTACAGAAAGTGTCAAAACGTGTTTTTCAGCAGAAATAAACATGTTTCTGCAAGTTTGGTCAACCCCATGTAAGTTATGGGGCAGTAACATCACACTTTTCAAAACGTGTTTTTCAGCCCGAAATAAACGCGTTTTTTCAGACAACTGAATCTACTTGTAACAGCAAGGCTCAGAAGTGCCCACACACTCAGCCCTTAACCCCAGTGTGCAGAAAGGGTCAAAACGTGTTTTTCAGCAGAAATAAACATGTTTCTGCAAGTTTGGTCAACCCCATGTAAGTTATGGGGCAGTAACAAGACACTTTTCAAAACGTGTTTTTCAGCCCGAAATAAACGCGTTTTTTCAGACAACTGAATCTACTTGTAACAGCAAGGCTCAGAAGTGCCCACACACTCAGCCCTTAACCCCAGTGTGCAGAAAGGGTCAAAACGTGTTTTTCAGCAGAAATAAACATGTTTCTGCAAGTTTGGTCAACCCCATGTAAGTTATGGGGCAGTAACAAGACACTTTTCAAAACGTGTTTTTCAGCCCGAAATAAACGCGTTTTTTCAGACAGCAGAATCTCAGTGTAACTGCTAGGCTCAGAAGACCCCACACACTCAGCTCTTAACCCCAGTGTGCAGAAAGTGTCCAAACGTGTTTTTCAGCAGAAATAAACATGTTTCTGCAAGTTTGGTCACCCCCATGTAAGTTATGGGGCAGTAACAAGACACTTTTCAAAACGTGTTTTTCAGCCCGAAATAAACGCGTTTTTTCAGACAACTGAATCTCCTTGTAATAGCAAGGCTCAGAAGAGCCCACACACTCAGCCCTTAACCCCAGTGTACAGAAAGTGTCCAAACGTGTTTTTCAGCAGAAATAAACATGTTTCTGCAAGTTTGGTCAACCCCATGTAAGTTATGGGGCAGTAACAAGACACTTTTCAAAACGTGTTTTTCAGCCCGAAATAAACGCGTTTTTTCAGACAACTGAATCTACTTGTAACAGCAAGGCTCAGAAGTGCCCACACACTCAGCCCTTAACCCCAGTGTGCAGAAAGGGTCAAAACGTGTTTTTCAGCAGAAATAAACATGTTTCTGCAAGTTTGGTCAACCCCATGTAAGTTATGGGGCAGTAACAACACACTTTTCAAAACGTGTTTTTCAGCCCGAAATAAACGCGTTTTTTCAGACAACTGAATCTACTTGTAACAGCAAGGCTCAGAAGTGCCCACACACTCAGCCCTTAACCCCAGTGTGCAGAAAGTGTCAAAACGTGTTTTTCAGCAGAAATAAACATGTTTCTGCAAGTTTGGTCAACCCCATGTAAGTTATGGGGCAGTAACAAGACACTTTTCAAAACGTGTTTTTCAGCCCGAAATAAACGCGTTTTTTCAGACAACTGAATCTCCTTGTAATAGCAAGGCTCAGAAGAGCCCACACACTCAGCCCTTAACCCCAGTGTACAGAAAGTGTCAAAACGTGTTTTCCAGCAGAAATAAACATGTTTCTGCAAGTTTGGTCAACCCCATGTAAGTTATGGGGCAGTAACATCACACTTTTCAAAACGTGTTTTTCAGCCCGAAATAAACGCGTTTTTTCAGACAACTGAATCTACTTGTAACAGCAAGGCTCAGAAGTGCCCACACACTCAGCCCTTAACCCCAGTGTGCAGAAAGGGACAAAACGTGTTTTTCAGCAGAAATAAACATGTTTCTGCAAGTTTGGTCAACCCCATGTAAGTTATGGGGCAGTAACAAGACACTTTTCAAAACGTGTTTTTCAGCCCGAAATAAACGCGTTTTTTCAGACAGCAGAATCTCAGTGTAACTGCTAGGCTCACAAGACCCCACACACTCAGCTCTTAACCCCAGTGTGCAGAAAGTGTCCAAACGTGTTTTTCAGCAGAAATAAACATGTTTCTGCAAGTTTGGTCACCCCCATGTAAGTTATGGGGCAGTAACAAGACACTTTTCAAAACGTGTTTTTCAGCCCGAAATAAACGCGTTTTTTCAGACAACTGAATCTCCTTGTAATAGTAAGGCTCAGAAGAGCCCACACACTCAGCCCTTAACACCAGTGTACAGAAAGTGTCCAAACGTGTTTTTCAGCAGAAATAAACATGTTTCTGCAAGTTTGGTCACCAAAATGTAAGTTATGGGGCAGTTACAAGACACTTTTCAAAACGTGTTTTTCAGCCCGAAATAAACGCGTTTTTTCAGACAACTGAATCCCCTTGTAATAGCAAGGCTCAGAAGAGCCCACACACTCAGCCCTTAACCCCAGTGTACAGAAAGTGTCAAAACGTGTTTTCCAGCAGAAATAAACATGTTTCTGCAAGTTTGGTCAACCCCATGTAAGTTATGGGGCAGTAACAAGACACTTTTCAAAACGTGTTTTTCAGCCCGAAATAAACGCGTTTTTTCAGACAGCAGAATCTCAGTGTAACTGCTAGGCTCACAAGACCCCACACACTCAGCTCTTAACCCCAGTGTGCAGAAAGTGTCCAAACGTGTTTTTCAGCAGAAATAAACATGTTTCTGCAAGTTTGGTCACCCCCATGTAAGTTATGGGGCAGTAACAAGACACTTTTCAAAACGTGTTTTTCAGCCCGAAATAAACGCGTTTTTTCAGACAACTGAATCTCCTTGTAATAGCAAGGCTCAGAAGAGCCCACACACTCAGCCCTTAACACCAGTGTACAGAAAGTGTCAAAACGTGTTTTTCAGCAGAAATAAACATGTTTCTGCAAGTTTGGTCAACCCCATGTAAGTTATGGGGCAGTAACATCACACTTTTCAAAACGTGTTTTTCAGCCCGAAATAAACGCGTTTTTTCAGACAACTGAATCTACTTGTAACAGCAAGGCTCAGAAGTGCCCACACACTCAGCCCTTAACCCCAGTGTGCAGAAAGGGTCAAAACGTGTTTTTCAGCAGAAATAAACATGTTTCTGCAAGTTTGGTCAACCCCATGTAAGTTATGGGGCAGTAACAAGACACTTTTCAAAACGTGTTTTTCAGCCCGAAATAAACGCGTTTTTTCAGACAACTGAATCTCCTTGTAATAGCAAGGCTCAGAAGAGCCCACACACTCAGCCCTTAACCCCAGTGTACAGAAAGTGTCAAAACGTGTTTTCCAGCAGAAATAAACATGTTTCTGCAAGTTTGGTCAACCCCATGTAAGTTATGGGGCAGTAACATCACACTTTTCAAAACGTGTTTTTCAGCCCGAAATAAACGCGTTTTTTCAGACAACTGAATCTACTTGTAACAGCAAGGCTCAGAAGTGCCCACACACTCAGCCCTTAACCCCAGTGTGCAGAAAGTGTCAAAACGTGTTTTTCAGCAGAAATAAACATGTTTCTGCAAGTTTGGTCACCCCCATGTAAGTTATGGGGCAGTAACAAGACACTTTTCAAAACGTGTTTTTCAGCCCGAAATAAACGCGTTTTTTCAGACAACTGAATCTCCTTGTAATAGCAAGGCTCAGAAGAGCCCACACACTCAGCCCTTAACACCAGTGTACAGAAAGTGTCAAAACGTGTTTTTCAGCAGAAATAAACATGTTTCTGCAAGTTTGGTCAACCCCATGTAAGTTATGGGGCAGTAACATCACACTTTTCAAAACGTGTTTTTCAGCCCGAAATAAACGCGTTTTTTCAGACAACTGAATCTACTTGTAACAGCAAGGCTCAGAAGTGCCCACACACTCAGCCCTTAACCCCAGTGTGCAGAAAGGGTCAAAACGTGTTTTTCAGCAGAAATAAACATGTTTCTGCAAGTTTGGTCAACCCCATGTAAGTTATGGGGCAGTAACAAGACACTTTTCAAAACGTGTTTTTCAGCCCGAAATAAACGCGTTTTTTCAGACAACTGAATCTCCTTGTAATAGTAAGGCTCAGAAGATCCCACACACTCAGCCCTTAACCCCAGTGTACAGAAAGTGTCAAAACGTGTTTTCCAGCAGAAATAAACATGTTTCTGCAAGTTTGGTCAACCCCATGTAAGTTATGGGGCAGTAACATCACACTTTTCAAAACATGTTTTTCAGCCCGAAATAAACACGTTTTTTCAGACAACTGAATCTACTTGTAACAGCAAGGCTCAGAAGTGCCCACACACTCAGCCCTTAACCCCAGTGTGCAGAAAGGGTCAAAACGTGTTTTTCAGCAGAAATAAACATGTTTCTGCAAGTTTGGTCAACCCCATGTAAGTTATGGGGCAGTAACAAGACACTTTTCAAAACGTGTTTTTCAGCCCGAAATAAACGCGTTTTTTCAGACAGCAGAATCTCAGTGTAACTGCTAGGCTCACAAGACCCCACACACTCAGCTCTTAACCCCAGTGTGCAGAAAGTGTCCAAACGTGTTTTTCAGCAGAAATAAACATGTTTCTGCAAGTTTGGTCACCCCCATGTAAGTTATGGGCCAGTAACAAGACACTTTTCAAAACGTGTTTTTCAGCCCGAAATAAACGCGTTTTTTCAGACAACTGAATCTCCTTGTAATAGTAAGGCTCAGAAGAGCCCACACACTCAGCCCTTAACACCAGTGTACAGAAAGTGTCCAAACGTGTTTTTCAGCAGAAATAAACATGTTTCTGCAAGTTTGGTCACCCCCATGTAAGTTATGGGGCAGTTACAAGACACTTTTCAAAACGTGTTTTTCAGCCCGAAATAAACGCGTTTTTTCAGACAACTGAATCCCCTTGTAATAGCAAGGCTCAGAAGAGCCCACACACTCAGCCCTTAACCCCAGTGTACAGAAAGTGTCAAAACGTGTTTTCCAGCAGAAATAAACATGTTTCTGCAAGTTTGGTCAACCCCATGTAAGTTATGGGGCAGTAACAAGACACTTTTCAAAACGTGTTTTTCAGCCCGAAATAAACGCGTTTTTTCAGACAACTGAATCTCCTTGTAATAGCAAGGCTCAGAAGAGCCCACACACTCAGCCCTTAACCCCAGTGTACAGAAAGTGTCAAAACGTGTTTTCCAGCAGAAATAAACATGTTTCTGCAAGTTTGGTCAACCCCATGTAAGTTATGGGGCAGTAACAAGACACTTTTCAAAACGTGTTTTTCAGCCCGAAATAAACGCGTTTTTTCAGACAGCAGAATCTCAGTGTAACTGCTAGGCTCAGAAGACCCCACACACTCAGCTCTTAACCCCAGTGTGCAGAAAGTGTCCAAACGTGTTTTTCAGCAGAAATAAACATGTTTCTGCAAGTTTGGTCACCCCCATGTAAGTTATGGGGCAGTAACAAGACACTTTTCAAAACGTGTTTTTCAGCCCGAAATAAACGCGTTTTTTCAGACAACTGAATCTCCTTGTAATAGCAAGGCTCAGAAGAGCCCACACACTCAGCCCTTAACCCCAGTGTACAGAAAGTGTCCAAACGTGTTTTTCAGCAGAAATAAACATGTTTCTGCAAGTTTGGTCAACCCCATGTAAGTTATGGGGCAGTAACAAGACACTTTTCAAAACGTGTTTTTCAGCCCGAAATAAACGCGTTTTTTCAGACAACTGAATCTACTTGTAACAGCAAGGCTCAGAAGTGCCCACACACTCAGCCCTTAACCCCAGTGTGCAGAAAGGGTCAAAACGTGTTTTTCAGCAGAAATAAACATGTTTCTGCAAGTTTGGTCAACCCCATGTAAGTTATGGGGCAGTAACAACACACTTTTCAAAACGTGTTTTTCAGCCCGAAATAAACGCGTTTTTTCAGACAACTGAATCTACTTGTAACAGCAAGGCTCAGAAGTGCCCACACACTCAGCCCTTAACCCCAGTGTGCAGAAAGTGTCAAAACGTGTTTTTCAGCAGAAATAAACATGTTTCTGCAAGTTTGGTCAACCCCATGTAAGTTATGGGGCAGTAACAAGACACTTTTCAAAACGTGTTTTTCAGCCCGAAATAAACGCGTTTTTTCAGACAACTGAATCTCCTTGTAATAGCAAGGCTCAGAAGAGCCCACACACTCAGCCCTTAACCCCAGTGTACAGAAAGTGTCAAAACGTGTTTTCCAGCAGAAATAAACATGTTTCTGCAAGTTTGGTCAACCCCATGTAAGTTATGGGGCAGTAACATCACACTTTTCAAAACGTGTTTTTCAGCCCGAAATAAACGCGTTTTTTCAGACAACTGAATCTACTTGTAACAGCAAGGCTCAGAAGTGCCCACACACTCAGCCCTTAACCCCAGTGTGCAGAAAGGGACAAAACGTGTTTTTCAGCAGAAATAAACATGTTTCTGCAAGTTTGGTCAACCCCATGTAAGTTATGGGGCAGTAACAAGACACTTTTCAAAACGTGTTTTTCAGCCCGAAATAAACGCGTTTTTTCAGACAGCAGAATCTCAGTGTAACTGCTAGGCTCAGAAGACCCCACAATCTCAGCTCTTAACCCCAGTGTGCAGAAAGTGTCCAAACGTGTTTTTCAGCAGAAATAAACATGTTTCTGCAAGTTTGGTCACCCCCATGTAAGTTATGGGGCAGTAACAAGACACTTTTCAAAACGTGTTTTTCAGCCCGAAATAAACGCGTTTTTTCAGACAACTGAATCTCCTTGTAACAGCAAGGCTCAGAAGTGCCCACACACTCAGCCCTTAACCCCAGTGTACAGAAAGTGTCAAAACGTGTTTTTCAGCAGAAATAAACATGTTTCTGCAACTTTGGTCAACCCCATGTAAGTTATGGGGCAGTAACAAGACACTTTTCAAAACGTGTTTTTCAGCCCGAAATAAACGCGTTTTTTCAGACAACTGAATCTACTTGTAACAGCAAGGCTCAGAAGTGCCCACACACTCAGCCCTTAACCCCAGTGTGCAGAAAGGGTCAAAACGTGTTTTTCAGCAGAAATAAACATGTTTCTGCAAGTTTGGTCAACCCCATGTAAGTTATGGGGCAGTAACAAGACACTTTTCAAAACGTGTTTTTCAGCCCGAAATAAACGCGTTTTTTCAGACAGCAGAATCTCAGTGTAACTGCTAGGCTCACAAGACCCCACACACTCAGCTCTTAACCCCAGTGTGCAGAAAGTGTCCAAACGTGTTTTTCAGCAGAAATAAACATGTTTCTGCAAGTTTGGTCACCCCCATGTAAGTTATGGGGCAGTAACAAGACACTTTTCAAAACGTGTTTTTCAGCCCGAAATAAACGCGTTTTTTCAGACAACTGAATCTCCTTGTAATAGTAAGGCTCAGAAGAGCCCACACACTCAGCCCTTAACACCAGTGTACAGAAAGTGTCCAAACGTGTTTTTCAGCAGAAATAAACATGTTTCTGCAAGTTTGGTCACCAAAATGTAAGTTATGGGGCAGTTACAAGACACTTTTCAAAACGTGTTTTTCAGCCCGAAATAAACGCGTTTTTTCAGACAACTGAATCCCCTTGTAATAGCAAGGCTCAGAAGAGCCCACACACTCAGCCCTTAACCCCAGTGTACAGAAAGTGTCAAAACGTGTTTTCCAGCAGAAATAAACATGTTTCTGCAAGTTTGGTCAACCCCATGTAAGTTATGGGGCAGTAACAAGACACTTTTCAAAACGTGTTTTTCAGCCCGAAATAAACGCGTTTTTTCAGACAGCAGAATCTCAGTGTAACTGCTAGGCTCACAAGACCCCACACACTCAGCTCTTAACCCCAGTGTGCAGAAAGTGTCCAAACGTGTTTTTCAGCAGAAATAAACATGTTTCTGCAAGTTTGGTCACCCCCATGTAAGTTATGGGGCAGTAACAAGACACTTTTCAAAACGTGTTTTTCAGCCCGAAATAAACGCGTTTTTTCAGACAACTGAATCTCCTTGTAATAGCAAGGCTCAGAAGAGCCCACACACTCAGCCCTTAACACCAGTGTACAGAAAGTGTCAAAACGTGTTTTTCAGCAGAAATAAACATGTTTCTGCAAGTTTGGTCAACCCCATGTAAGTTATGGGGCAGTAACATCACACTTTTCAAAACGTGTTTTTCAGCCCGAAATAAACGCGTTTTTTCAGACAACTGAATCTACTTGTAACAGCAAGGCTCAGAAGTGCCCACACACTCAGCCCTTAACCCCAGTGTGCAGAAAGGGTCAAAACGTGTTTTTCAGCAGAAATAAACATGTTTCTGCAAGTTTGGTCAACCCCATGTAAGTTATGGGGCAGTAACAACACACTTTTCAAAACGTGTTTTTCAGCCCGAAATAAACGCGTTTTTTCAGACAACTGAATCTCCTTGTAATAGCAAGGCTCAGAAGAGCCCACACACTCAGCCCTTAACCCCAGTGTACAGAAAGTGTCAAAACGTGTTTTCCAGCAGAAATAAACATGTTTCTGCAAGTTTGGTCAACCCCATGTAAGTTATGGGGCAGTAACATCACACTTTTCAAAACGTGTTTTTCAGCCCGAAATAAACGCGTTTTTTCAGACAACTGAATCTACTTGTAACAGCAAGGCTCAGAAGTGCCCACACACTCAGCCCTTAACCCCAGTGTGCAGAAAGTGTCAAAACGTGTTTTTCAGCAGAAATAAACATGTTTCTGCAAGTTTGGTCAACCCCATGTAAGTTATGGGGCAGTAACAAGACACTTTTCAAAACGTGTTTTTCAGCCCGAAATAAACGCGTTTTTTCAGACAGCAGAATCTCAGTGTAACTGCTAGGCTCACAAGACCCCACACACTCAGCTCTTAACCCCAGTGTGCAGAAAGTGTCCAAACGTGTTTTTCAGCAGAAATAAACATGTTTCTGCAAGTTTGGTCACCCCCATGTAAGTTATGGGGCAGTAACAAGACACTTTTCAAAACGTGTTTTTCAGCCCGAAATAAACGCGTTTTTTCAGACAACTGAATCTCCTTGTAATAGCAAGGCTCAGAAGAGCCCACACACTCAGCCCTTAACACCAGTGTACAGAAAGTGTCAAAACGTGTTTTTCAGCAGAAATAAACATGTTTCTGCAAGTTTGGTCAACCCCATGTAAGTTATGGGGCAGTAACATCACACTTTTCAAAACGTGTTTTTCAGCCCGAAATAAACGCGTTTTTTCAGACAACTGAATCTACTTGTAACAGCAAGGCTCAGAAGTGCCCACACACTCAGCCCTTAACCCCAGTGTGCAGAAAGGGTCAAAACGTGTTTTTCAGCAGAAATAAACATGTTTCTGCAAGTTTGGTCAACCCCATGTAAGTTATGGGGCAGTAACAAGACACTTTTCAAAACGTGTTTTTCAGCCCGAAATAAACGCGTTTTTTCAGACAACTGAATCTCCTTGTAATAGTAAGGCTCAGAAGAGCCCACACACTCAGCCCTTAACCCCAGTGTACAGAAAGTGTCAAAACGTGTTTTCCAGCAGAAATAAACATGTTTCTGCAAGTTTGGTCAACCCCATGTAAGTTATGGGGCAGTAACATCACACTTTTCAAAACATGTTTTTCAGCCCGAAATAAACACGTTTTTTCAGACAACTGAATCTACTTGTAACAGCAAGGCTCAGAAGTGCCCACACACTCAGCCCTTAACCCCAGTGTGCAGAAAGGGTCAAAACGTGTTTTTCAGCAGAAATAAACATGTTTCTGCAAGTTTGGTCAACCCCATGTAAGTTATGGGGCAGTAACAAGACACTTTTCAAAACGTGTTTTTCAGCCCGAAATAAACGCGTTTTTTCAGACAGCAGAATCTCAGTGTAACTGCTAGGCTCACAAGACCCCACACACTCAGCTCTTAACCCCAGTGTGCAGAAAGTGTCCAAACGTGTTTTTCAGCAGAAATAAACATGTTTCTGCAAGTTTGGTCACCCCCATGTAAGTTATGGGCCAGTAACAAGACACTTTTCAAAACGTGTTTTTCAGCCCGAAATAAACGCGTTTTTTCAGACAACTGAATCTCCTTGTAACAGCAAGGCTCAGAAGTGCCCACACACTCAGCCCTTAACCCCAGTGTACAGAAAGTGTCAAAACGTGTTTTTCAGCAGAAATAAACATGTTTCTGCAACTTTGGTCAACCCCATGTAAGTTATGGGGCAGTAACAAGACACTTTTCAAAACGTGTTTTTCAGCCCGAAATAAACGCGTTTTTTCAGACAACTGAATCCCCTTGTAATAGCAAGGCTCAGAAGAGCCCACACACTCAGCCCTTAACCCCAGTGTACAGAAAGTGTCAAAACGTGTTTTCCAGCAGAAATAAACATGTTTCTGCAAGTTTGGTCAACCCCATGTAAGTTATGGGGCAGTAACAAGACACTTTTCAAAACGTGTTTTTCAGCCCGAAATAAACGCGTTTTTTCAGACAGCAGAATCTCAGTGTAACTGCTAGGCTCACAAGACCCCACACACTCAGCTCTTAACCCCAGTGTGCAGAAAGTGTCCAAACGTGTTTTTCAGCAGAAATAAACATGTTTCTGCAAGTTTGGTCACCCCCATGTAAGTTATGGGGCAGTAACAAGACACTTTTCAAAACGTGTTTTTCAGCCCGAAATAAACGCGTTTTTTCAGACAACTGAATCTCCTTGTAATAGCAAGGCTCAGAAGAGCCCACACACTCAGCCCTTAACACCAGTGTACAGAAAGTGTCAAAACGTGTTTTTCAGCAGAAATAAACATGTTTCTGCAAGTTTGGTCAACCCCATGTAAGTTATGGGGCAGTAACATCACACTTTTCAAAACGTGTTTTTCAGCCCGAAATAAACGCGTTTTTTCAGACAACTGAATCTACTTGTAACAGCAAGGCTCAGAAGTGCCCACACACTCAGCCCTTAACCCCAGTGTGCAGAAAGGGTCAAAACGTGTTTTTCAGCAGAAATAAACATGTTTCTGCAAGTTTGGTCAACCCCATGTAAGTTATGGGGCAGTAACAAGACACTTTTCAAAACGTGTTTTTCAGCCCGAAATAAACGCGTTTTTTCAGACAACTGAATCTCCTTGTAATAGCAAGGCTCAGAAGAGCCCACACACTCAGCCCTTAACCCCAGTGTACAGAAAGTGTCAAAACGTGTTTTCCAGCAGAAATAAACATGTTTCTGCAAGTTTGGTCAACCCCATGTAAGTTATGGGGCAGTAACATCACACTTTTCAAAACGTGTTTTTCAGCCCGAAATAAACGCGTTTTTTCAGACAACTGAATCTACTTGTAACAGCAAGGCTCAGAAGTGCCCACACACTCAGCCCTTAACCCCAGTGTGCAGAAAGTGTCAAAACGTGTTTTTCAGCAGAAATAAACATGTTTCTGCAAGTTTGGTCAACCCCATGTAAGTTATGGGGCAGTAACAAGACACTTTTCAAAACGTGTTTTTCAGCCCGAAATAAACGCGTTTTTTCAGACAGCAGAATCTCAGTGTAACTGCTAGGCTCACAAGACCCCACACACTCAGCTCTTAACCCCAGTGTGCAGAAAGTGTCCAAACGTGTTTTTCAGCAGAAATAAACATGTTTCTGCAAGTTTGGTCACCCCCATGTAAGTTATGGGGCAGTAACAAGACACTTTTCAAAACGTGTTTTTCAGCCCGAAATAAACGCGTTTTTTCAGACAACTGAATCTCCTTGTAATAGCAAGGCTCAGAAGAGCCCACACACTCAGCCCTTAACACCAGTGTACAGAAAGTGTCAAAACGTGTTTTTCAGCAGAAATAAACATGTTTCTGCAAGTTTGGTCAACCCCATGTAAGTTATGGGGCAGTAACATCACACTTTTCAAAACGTGTTTTTCAGCCCGAAATAAACGCGTTTTTTCAGACAACTGAATCTACTTGTAACAGCAAGGCTCAGAAGTGCCCACACACTCAGCCCTTAACCCCAGTGTGCAGAAAGGGTCAAAACGTGTTTTTCAGCAGAAATAAACATGTTTCTGCAAGTTTGGTCAACCCCATGTAAGTTATGGGGCAGTAACAAGACACTTTTCAAAACGTGTTTTTCAGCCCGAAATAAACGCGTTTTTTCAGACAACTGAATCTCCTTGTAATAGTAAGGCTCAGAAGAGCCCACACACTCAGCCCTTAACCCCAGTGTACAGAAAGTGTCAAAACGTGTTTTCCAGCAGAAATAAACATGTTTCTGCAAGTTTGGTCAACCCCATGTAAGTTATGGGGCAGTAACATCACACTTTTCAAAACATGTTTTTCAGCCCGAAATAAACACGTTTTTTCAGACAACTGAATCTACTTGTAACAGCAAGGCTCAGAAGTGCCCACACACTCAGCCCTTAACCCCAGTGTGCAGAAAGGGTCAAAACGTGTTTTTCAGCAGAAATAAACATGTTTCTGCAAGTTTGGTCAACCCCATGTAAGTTATGGGGCAGTAACAAGACACTTTTCAAAACGTGTTTTTCAGCCCGAAATAAACGCGTTTTTTCAGACAGCAGAATCTCAGTGTAACTGCTAGGCTCACAAGACCCCACACACTCAGCTCTTAACCCCAGTGTGCAGAAAGTGTCCAAACGTGTTTTTCAGCAGAAATAAACATGTTTCTGCAAGTTTGGTCACCCCCATGTAAGTTATGGGGCAGTAACAAGACACTTTTCAAAACGTGTTTTTCAGCCCGAAATAAACGCGTTTTTTCAGACAACTGAATCTCCTTGTAATAGTAAGGCTCAGAAGAGCCCACACACTCAGCCCTTAACACCAGTGTACAGAAAGTGTCCAAACGTGTTTTTCAGCAGAAATAAACATGTTTCTGCAAGTTTGGTCACCAAAATGTAAGTTATGGGGCAGTTACAAGACACTTTTCAAAACGTGTTTTTCAGCCCGAAATAAACGCGTTTTTTCAGACAACTGAATCCCCTTGTAATAGCAAGGCTCAGAAGAGCCCACACACTCAGCCCTTAACCCCAGTGTACAGAAAGTGTCAAAACGTGTTTTCCAGCAGAAATAAACATGTTTCTGCAAGTTTGGTCAACCCCATGTAAGTTATGGGGCAGTAACAAGACACTTTTCAAAACGTGTTTTTCAGCCCGAAATAAACGCGTTTTTTCAGACAGCAGAATCTCAGTGTAACTGCTAGGCTCACAAGACCCCACACACTCAGCCCTTAACCCCAGTGTACAGAAAGTGTCAAAACGTGTTTTCCAGCAGAAATAAACATGTTTCTGCAAGTTTGGTCAACCCCATGTAAGTTATGGGGCAGTAACAAGACACTTTTCAAAACGTGTTTTTCAGCCCGAAATAAACGCGTTTTTTCATACAACTGAATCTCCTTGTAATAGCAAGGCTCAGAAGTGCCAAACACTCAGCCCTTTACCCCAGTGTGCAGAAAGTGTCAAAACGTGTTTTTCAGCAGAAATAAACATGTTTCTGCAAGTTTGGTCAACCCCATGTAAGTTATGGGGCAGTAACATCACACTTTTCAAAACGTGTTTTTCAGCCCGAAATAAACGCGTTTTTTCAGACAACTGAATCTACTTGTAACAGCAAGGCTCAGAAGTGCCCACACACTCAGCCCTTAACCCCAGTGTGCAGAAAGGGTCAAAACGTGTTTTTCAGCAGAAATAAACATGTTTCTGCAAGTTTGGTCAACCCCATGTAAGTTATGGGGCAGTAACAAGACACTTTTCAAAACGTGTTTTTCAGCCCGAAATAAACGCGTTTTTTCAGACAACTGAATCTCCTTGTAATAGCAAGGCTCAGAAGAGCCCACACACTCAGCCCTTAACCCCAGTGTACAGAAAGTGTCAAAACGTGTTTTCCAGCAGAAATAAACATGTTTCTGCAAGTTTGGTCAACCCCATGTAAGTTATGGGGCAGTAACATCACACTTTTCAAAACGTGTTTTTCAGCCCGAAATAAACGCGTTTTTTCAGACAACTGAATCTACTTGTAACAGCAAGGCTCAGAAGTGCCCACACACTCAGCCCTTAACCCCAGTGTGCAGAAAGGGTCAAAACGTGTTTTTCAGCAGAAATAAACATGTTTCTGCAAGTTTGGTCAACCCCATGTAAGTTATGGGGCAGTAACAAGACACTTTTCAAAACGTGTTTTTCAGCCCGAAATAAACGCGTTTTTTCAGACAGCAGAATCTCAGTGTAACTGCTAGGCTCAGAAGACCCCACACACTCAGCTCTTAACCCCAGTGTGCAGAAAGTGTCCAAACGTGTTTTTCAGCAGAAATAAACATGTTTCTGCAAGTTTGGTCACCCCCATGTAAGTTATGGGGCAGTAACAAGACACTTTTCAAAACGTGTTTTTCAGCCCGAAATAAACGCGTTTTTTCAGACAACTGAATCTACTTGTAACAGCAAGGCTCAGAAGTGCCCACACACTCAGCCCTTAACCCCAGTGTGCAGAAAGGGTCAAAACGTGTTTTTCAGCAGAAATAAACATGTTTCTGCAAGTTTGGTCAACCCCATGTAAGTTATGGGGCAGTAACAAGACACTTTTCAAAACGTGTTTTTCAGCCCGAAATAAACGCGTTTTTTCAGACAACTGAATCTACTTGTAACAGCAAGGCTCAGAAGTGCCCACACACTCAGCCCTTAACCCCAGTGTGCAGAAAGGGTCAAAACGTGTTTTTCAGCAGAAATAAACATGTTTCTGCAAGTTTGGTCAACCCCATGTAAGTTATGGGGCAGTAACAAGACACTTTTCAAAACGTGTTTTTCAGCCCGAAATAAACGCGTTTTTTCAGACAGCAGAATCTCAGTGTAACTGCTAGGCTCAGAAGACCCCACACACTCAGCTCTTAACCCCAGTGTGCAGAAAGTGTCCAAACGTGTTTTTCAGCAGAAATAAACATGTTTCTGCAAGTTTGGTCACCCCCATGTAAGTTATGGGGCAGTAACAAGACACTTTTCAAAACGTGTTTTTCAGCCCGAAATAAACGCGTTTTTTCAGACAACTGAATCTCCTTGTAATAGCAAGGCTCAGAAGAGCCCACACACTCAGCCCTTAACCCCAGTGTACAGAAAGTGTCCAAACGTGTTTTTCAGCAGAAATAAACATGTTTCTGCAAGTTTGGTCAACCCCATGTAAGTTATGGGGCAGTAACAAGACACTTTTCAAAACGTGTTTTTCAGCCCGAAATAAACGCGTTTTTTCAGACAACTGAATCTACTTGTAACAGCAAGGCTCAGAAGTGCCCACACACTCAGCCCTTAACCCCAGTGTGCAGAAAGGGTCAAAACGTGTTTTTCAGCAGAAATAAACATGTTTCTGCAAGTTTGGTCAACCCCATGTAAGTTATGGGGCAGTAACAACACACTTTTCAAAACGTGTTTTTCAGCCCGAAATAAACGCGTTTTTTCAGACAACTGAATCTACTTGTAACAGCAAGGCTCAGAAGTGCCCACACACTCAGCCCTTAACCCCAGTGTGCAGAAAGTGTCAAAACGTGTTTTTCAGCAGAAATAAACATGTTTCTGCAAGTTTGGTCAACCCCATGTAAGTTATGGGGCAGTAACAAGACACTTTTCAAAACGTGTTTTTCAGCCCGAAATAAACGCGTTTTTTCAGACAACTGAATCTCCTTGTAATAGCAAGGCTCAGAAGAGCCCACACACTCAGCCCTTAACCCCAGTGTACAGAAAGTGTCAAAACGTGTTTTCCAGCAGAAATAAACATGTTTCTGCAAGTTTGGTCAACCCCATGTAAGTTATGGGGCAGTAACATCACACTTTTCAAAACGTGTTTTTCAGCCCGAAATAAACGCGTTTTTTCAGACAACTGAATCTACTTGTAACAGCAAGGCTCAGAAGTGCCCACACACTCAGCCCTTAACCCCAGTGTGCAGAAAGGGACAAAACGTGTTTTTCAGCAGAAATAAACATGTTTCTGCAAGTTTGGTCAACCCCATGTAAGTTATGGGGCAGTAACAAGACACTTTTCAAAACGTGTTTTTCAGCCCGAAATAAACGCGTTTTTTCAGACAGCAGAATCTCAGTGTAACTGCTAGGCTCAGAAGACCCCACAATCTCAGCTCTTAACCCCAGTGTGCAGAAAGTGTCCAAACGTGTTTTTCAGCAGAAATAAACATGTTTCTGCAAGTTTGGTCACCCCCATGTAAGTTATGGGGCAGTAACAAGACACTTTTCAAAACGTGTTTTTCAGCCCGAAATAAACGCGTTTTTTCAGACAACTGAATCTCCTTGTAACAGCAAGGCTCAGAAGTGCCCACACACTCAGCCCTTAACCCCAGTGTACAGAAAGTGTCAAAACGTGTTTTTCAGCAGAAATAAACATGTTTCTGCAACTTTGGTCAACCCCATGTAAGTTATGGGGCAGTAACAAGACACTTTTCAAAACGTGTTTTTCAGCCCGAAATAAACGCGTTTTTTCAGACAACTGAATCTACTTGTAACAGCAAGGCTCAGAAGTGCCCACACACTCAGCCCTTAACCCCAGTGTGCAGAAAGGGTCAAAACGTGTTTTTCAGCAGAAATAAACATGTTTCTGCAAGTTTGGTCAACCCCATGTAAGTTATGGGGCAGTAACAAGACACTTTTCAAAACGTGTTTTTCAGCCCGAAATAAACGCGTTTTTTCAGACAGCAGAATCTCAGTGTAACTGCTAGGCTCACAAGACCCCACACACTCAGCTCTTAACCCCAGTGTGCAGAAAGTGTCCAAACGTGTTTTTCAGCAGAAATAAACATGTTTCTGCAAGTTTGGTCACCCCCATGTAAGTTATGGGGCAGTAACAAGACACTTTTCAAAACGTGTTTTTCAGCCCGAAATAAACGCGTTTTTTCAGACAACTGAATCTCCTTGTAATAGTAAGGCTCAGAAGAGCCCACACACTCAGCCCTTAACACCAGTGTACAGAAAGTGTCCAAACGTGTTTTTCAGCAGAAATAAACATGTTTCTGCAAGTTTGGTCACCAAAATGTAAGTTATGGGGCAGTTACAAGACACTTTTCAAAACGTGTTTTTCAGCCCGAAATAAACGCGTTTTTTCAGACAACTGAATCCCCTTGTAATAGCAAGGCTCAGAAGAGCCCACACACTCAGCCCTTAACCCCAGTGTACAGAAAGTGTCAAAACGTGTTTTCCAGCAGAAATAAACATGTTTCTGCAAGTTTGGTCAACCCCATGTAAGTTATGGGGCAGTAACAAGACACTTTTCAAAACGTGTTTTTCAGCCCGAAATAAACGCGTTTTTTCAGACAGCAGAATCTCAGTGTAACTGCTAGGCTCACAAGACCCCACACACTCAGCTCTTAACCCCAGTGTGCAGAAAGTGTCCAAACGTGTTTTTCAGCAGAAATAAACATGTTTCTGCAAGTTTGGTCACCCCCATGTAAGTTATGGGGCAGTAACAAGACACTTTTCAAAACGTGTTTTTCAGCCCGAAATAAACGCGTTTTTTCAGACAACTGAATCTCCTTGTAATAGCAAGGCTCAGAAGAGCCCACACACTCAGCCCTTAACACCAGTGTACAGAAAGTGTCAAAACGTGTTTTTCAGCAGAAATAAACATGTTTCTGCAAGTTTGGTCAACCCCATGTAAGTTATGGGGCAGTAACATCACACTTTTCAAAACGTGTTTTTCAGCCCGAAATAAACGCGTTTTTTCAGACAACTGAATCTACTTGTAACAGCAAGGCTCAGAAGTGCCCACACACTCAGCCCTTAACCCCAGTGTGCAGAAAGGGTCAAAACGTGTTTTTCAGCAGAAATAAACATGTTTCTGCAAGTTTGGTCAACCCCATGTAAGTTATGGGGCAGTAACAAGACACTTTTCAAAACGTGTTTTTCAGCCCGAAATAAACGCGTTTTTTCAGACAACTGAATCTCCTTGTAATAGCAAGGCTCAGAAGAGCCCACACACTCAGCCCTTAACCCCAGTGTACAGAAAGTGTCAAAACGTGTTTTCCAGCAGAAATAAACATGTTTCTGCAAGTTTGGTCAACCCCATGTAAGTTATGGGGCAGTAACATCACACTTTTCAAAACGTGTTTTTCAGCCCGAAATAAACGCGTTTTTTCAGACAACTGAATCTACTTGTAACAGCAAGGCTCAGAAGTGCCCACACACTCAGCCCTTAACCCCAGTGTGCAGAAAGTGTCAAAACGTGTTTTTCAGCAGAAATAAACATGTTTCTGCAAGTTTGGTCAACCCCATGTAAGTTATGGGGCAGTAACAAGACACTTTTCAAAACGTGTTTTTCAGCCCGAAATAAACGCGTTTTTTCAGACAGCAGAATCTCAGTGTAACTGCTAGGCTCACAAGACCCCACACACTCAGCTCTTAACCCCAGTGTGCAGAAAGTGTCCAAACGTGTTTTTCAGCAGAAATAAACATGTTTCTGCAAGTTTGGTCACCCCCATGTAAGTTATGGGGCAGTAACAAGACACTTTTCAAAACGTGTTTTTCAGCCCGAAATAAACGCGTTTTTTCAGACAACTGAATCTCCTTGTAATAGCAAGGCTCAGAAGAGCCCACACACTCAGCCCTTAACACCAGTGTACAGAAAGTGTCAAAACGTGTTTTTCAGCAGAAATAAACATGTTTCTGCAAGTTTGGTCAACCCCATGTAAGTTATGGGGCAGTAACATCACACTTTTCAAAACGTGTTTTTCAGCCCGAAATAAACGCGTTTTTTCAGACAACTGAATCTACTTGTAACAGCAAGGCTCAGAAGTGCCCACACACTCAGCCCTTAACCCCAGTGTGCAGAAAGGGTCAAAACGTGTTTTTCAGCAGAAATAAACATGTTTCTGCAAGTTTGGTCAACCCCATGTAAGTTATGGGGCAGTAACAAGACACTTTTCAAAACGTGTTTTTCAGCCCGAAATAAACGCGTTTTTTCAGACAACTGAATCTCCTTGTAATAGTAAGGCTCAGAAGAGCCCACACACTCAGCCCTTAACCCCAGTGTACAGAAAGTGTCAAAACGTGTTTTCCAGCAGAAATAAACATGTTTCTGCAAGTTTGGTCAACCCCATGTAAGTTATGGGGCAGTAACATCACACTTTTCAAAACATGTTTTTCAGCCCGAAATAAACACGTTTTTTCAGACAACTGAATCTACTTGTAACAGCAAGGCTCAGAAGTGCCCACACACTCAGCCCTTAACCCCAGTGTGCAGAAAGGGTCAAAACGTGTTTTTCAGCAGAAATAAACATGTTTCTGCAAGTTTGGTCAACCCCATGTAAGTTATGGGGCAGTAACAAGACACTTTTCAAAACGTGTTTTTCAGCCCGAAATAAACGCGTTTTTTCAGACAGCAGAATCTCAGTGTAACTGCTAGGCTCACAAGACCCCACACACTCAGCTCTTAACCCCAGTGTGCAGAAAGTGTCCAAACGTGTTTTTCAGCAGAAATAAACATGTTTCTGCAAGTTTGGTCACCCCCATGTAAGTTATGGGCCAGTAACAAGACACTTTTCAAAACGTGTTTTTCAGCCCGAAATAAACGCGTTTTTTCAGACAACTGAATCTCCTTGTAATAGTAAGGCTCAGAAGAGCCCACACACTCAGCCCTTAACACCAGTGTACAGAAAGTGTCCAAACGTGTTTTTCAGCAGAAATAAACATGTTTCTGCAAGTTTGGTCACCCCCATGTAAGTTATGGGGCAGTTACAAGACACTTTTCAAAACGTGTTTTTCAGCCCGAAATAAACGCGTTTTTTCAGACAACTGAATCCCCTTGTAATAGCAAGGCTCAGAAGAGCCCACACACTCAGCCCTTAACCCCAGTGTACAGAAAGTGTCAAAACGTGTTTTCCAGCAGAAATAAACATGTTTCTGCAAGTTTGGTCAACCCCATGTAAGTTATGGGGCAGTAACAAGACACTTTTCAAAACGTGTTTTTCAGCCCGAAATAAACGCGTTTTTTCAGACAACTGAATCTCCTTGTAATAGCAAGGCTCAGAAGAGCCCACACACTCAGCCCTTAACCCCAGTGTACAGAAAGTGTCAAAACGTGTTTTCCAGCAGAAATAAACATGTTTCTGCAAGTTTGGTCAACCCCATGTAAGTTATGGGGCAGTAACAAGACACTTTTCAAAACGTGTTTTTCAGCCCGAAATAAACGCGTTTTTTCATACAACTGAATCTCCTTGTAATAGCAAGGCTCAGAAGTGCCAAACACTCAGCCCTTTACCCCAGTGTGCAGAAAGTGTCAAAACGTGTTTTTCAGCAGAAATAAACATGTTTCTGCAAGTTTGGTCAACCCCATGTAAGTTATGGGGCAGTAACATCACACTTTTCAAAACGTGTTTTTCAGCCCGAAATAAACGCGTTTTTTCAGACAACTGAATCTACTTGTAACAGCAAGGCTCAGAAGTGCCCACACACTCAGCCCTTAACCCCAGTGTGCAGAAAGGGTCAAAACGTGTTTTTCAGCAGAAATAAACATGTTTCTGCAAGTTTGGTCAACCCCATGTAAGTTATGGGGCAGTAACAAGACACTTTTCAAAACGTGTTTTTCAGCCCGAAATAAACGCGTTTTTTCAGACAACTGAATCTCCTTGTAATAGCAAGGCTCAGAAGAGCCCACACACTCAGCCCTTAACCCCAGTGTACAGAAAGTGTCAAAACGTGTTTTCCAGCAGAAATAAACATGTTTCTGCAAGTTTGGTCAACCCCATGTAAGTTATGGGGCAGTAACATCACACTTTTCAAAACGTGTTTTTCAGCCCGAAATAAACGCGTTTTTTCAGACAACTGAATCTACTTGTAACAGCAAGGCTCAGAAGTGCCCACACACTCAGCCCTTAACCCCAGTGTGCAGAAAGTGTCAAAACGTGTTTTTCAGCAGAAATAAACATGTTTCTGCAAGTTTGGTCAACCCCATGTAAGTTATGGGGCAGTAACAAGACACTTTTCAAAACGTGTTTTTCATCCCGAAATAAACGCGTTTTTTCAGACAACTGAATCTCCTTGTAATACCAAGGCTCAGAAGAGCCCACACACTCAGCCCTTAACCCCAGTGTACAGAAAGTGTCAAAACGTGTTTTCCAGCAGAAATAAACATGTTTCTGCAAGTTTGGTCACCCCCATGTAAGTTATGGGGCAGTAACAAGACACTTTTCAAAACGTGTTTTTCAGCCCGAAATAAACGCGTTTTTTCAGACAACTGAATCTACTTGTAACAGCAAGACTCAGAAGTGCCCACACACTCAGCCCTTAACCCCAGTGTGCAGAAAGGGTCAAAACGTGTTTTTCAGCAGAAATAAACATGTTTCTGCAAGTTTGGTCAACCCCATGTAAGTTATGGGGCAGTAACAAGACACTTTTCAAAACGTGTTTTTCAGCCCGAAATAAACGCGTTTTTTCAGACAGCAGAATCTCAGTGTAACTGCTAGGCTCACAAGACCCCACACACTCAGCTCTTAACCCCAGTGTGCAGAAAGTGTCCAAACGTGTTTTTCAGCAGAAATAAACATGTTTCTGCAAGTTTGGTCACCCCCATGTAAGTTATGGGGCAGTAACAAGACACTTTTCAAAACGTGTTTTTCAGCCCGAAATAAACGCGTTTTTTCAGACAACTGAATCTCCTTGTAATAGCAAGGCTCAGAAGAGCCCACACACTCAGCCCTTAACACCAGTGTACAGAAAGTGTCCAAACGTGTTTTTCAGCAGAAATAAACATGTTTCTGCAAGTTTGGTCACCCCCATGTAAGTTATGGGGCAGTAACATCACACTTTTCAAAACGTGTTTTTCAGCCCGAAATAAACGCGTTTTTTCAGACAACTGAATCTCCTTGTAATAGTAAGGCTCAGAAGAGCCCACACACTCAGCCCTTAACCCCAGTGTACAGAAAGTGTCAAAACGTGTTTTCCAGCAGAAATAAACATGTTTCTGCAAGTTTGGTCACCCCCATGTAAGTTATGGGGCAGTAACAAGACACTTTTCAAAACGTGTTTTTCAGCCCGAAATAAACGCGTTTTTTCAGACAACTGAATCTACTTGTAACAGCAAGGCTCAGAAGTGCCCACACACTCAGCCCTTAACCCCAGTGTGCAGAAAGGGTCAAAACGTGTTTTTCAGCAGAAATAAACATGTTTCTGCAAGTTTGGTCAACCCCATGTAAGTTATGGGGCAGTAACAAGACACTTTTCAAAACGTGTTTTTCAGCCCGAAATAAACGCGTTTTTTCAGACAACTGAATCTCCTTGTAATAGCAAGGCTCAGAAGAGCCCACACACTCAGCCCTTAACCCCAGTGTACAGAAAGTGTCAAAACGTGTTTTTCCAGCAGAAATAAACATGTTTCTGCAAGTTTGGTCAACCCCATGTAAGTTATGGGGCAGTAACATCACACTTTTCAAAACGTGTTTTTCAGCCCGAAATAAACGCGTTATTTCAGACAACTGAATCTACTTGTAACAGCAAGGCTCAGAAGTGCCCACACACTCAGCCCTTAACCCCAGTGTGCAGAAAGTGTCAAAACGTGTTTTTCAGCAGAAATAAACATGTTTCTGCAAGTTTGGTCACCCCCATGTAAGTTATGGGGCAGTAACAAGACACTTTTCAAAACGTGTTTTTCAGCCCGAAATAAACGCGTTTTTTCAGACAACTGAATCTCCTTGTAATAGCAAGGCTCAGAAGAGCCCACACACTCAGCCCTTAACACCAGTGTACAGAAAGTGTCCAAACGTGTTTTTCAGCAGAAATAAACATGTTTCTGCAAGTTTGATCACCCCCATGTAAGTTATGGGGCAGTAACAAGACACTTTTCAAAACGTGTTTTTCAGCCCGAAATAAACGCGTTTTTTCACACAACTGAATCTACTTGTAACAGCAAGGCTCAGAAGTGCCCACACCCTCAGCCCTTAACCCCAGTGTGCAGAAAGTGTCAAAACGTGTTTTCCAGCAGAAATAAACATGTTTCTGCAAGTTTGGTCAACCCCATGTAAGTTATGGGGCAGTAACAAGACACTTTTCAAAACGTGTTTTTCAGCCCGAAATAAACGCGTTTTTTCAGACAACTGAATCTCCTTGTAATAGCAAGGCTCAGAAGAGCCCACACACTCAGCCCTTAACCCCAGTGTACAGAAAGTGTCAAAACGTGTTTTCCAGCAGAAATAAACATGTTTCTGCAAGTTTGGTCAACCCCATGTAAGTTATGGGGCAGTAACAAGACACTTTTCAAAACGTGTTTTTCAGCCCGAAATAAACGCGTTTTTTCATACAACTGAATCTCCTTGTAATAGCAAGGCTCAGAAGTGCCAAACACTCAGCCCTTTACCCCAGTGTGCAGAAAGTGTCAAAACGTGTTTTTCAGCAGAAATAAACATGTTTCTGCAAGTTTGGTCAACCCCATGTAAGTTATGGGGCAGTAACATCACACTTTTCAAAACGTGTTTTTCAGCCCGAAATAAACGCGTTTTTTCAGACAACTGAATCTACTTGTAACAGCAAGGCTCAGAAGTGCCCACACACTCAGCCCTTAACCCCAGTGTGCAGAAAGGGTCAAAACGTGTTTTTCAGCAGAAATAAACATGTTTCTGCAAGTTTGGTCAACCCCATGTAAGTTATGGGGCAGTAACAAGACACTTTTCAAAACGTGTTTTTCAGCCCGAAATAAACGCGTTTTTTCAGACAACTGAATCTCCTTGTAATAGCAAGGCTCAGAAGAGCCCACACACTCAGCCCTTAACCCCAGTGTACAGAAAGTGTCAAAACGTGTTTTCCAGCAGAAATAAACATGTTTCTGCAAGTTTGGTCAACCCCATGTAAGTTATGGGGCAGTAACATCACACTTTTCAAAACGTGTTTTTCAGCCCGAAATAAACGCGTTTTTTCAGACAACTGAATCTACTTGTAACAGCAAGGCTCAGAAGTGCCCACACACTCAGCCCTTAACCCCAGTGTGCAGAAAGTGTCAAAACGTGTTTTTCAGCAGAAATAAACATGTTTCTGCAAGTTTGGTCAACCCCATGTAAGTTATGGGGCAGTAACAAGACACTTTTCAAAACGTGTTTTTCATCCCCGAAATAAACGCGTTTTTTCAGACAACTGAATCTCCTTGTAATACCAAGGCTCAGAAGAGCCCACACACTCAGCCCTTAACCCCAGTGTACAGAAAGTGTCAAAACGTGTTTTCCAGCAGAAATAAACATGTTTCTGCAAGTTTGGTCACCCCCATGTAAGTTATGGGGCAGTAACAAGACACTTTTCAAAACGTGTTTTTCAGCCCGAAATAAACGCGTTTTTTCAGACAACTGAATCTACTTGTAACAGCAAGACTCAGAAGTGCCCACACACTCAGCCCTTAACCCCAGTGTGCAGAAAGGGTCAAAACGTGTTTTTCAGCAGAAATAAACATGTTTCTGCAAGTTTGGTCAACCCCATGTAAGTTATGGGGCAGTAACAAGACACTTTTCAAAACGTGTTTTTCAGCCGAAATAAACGCGTTTTTCAGACAGCAGAATCTCAGTGTAACTGCTAGGCTCACAAGACCCCACACACTCAGCTCTTAACCCCAGTGTGCAGAAAGTGTCCAAACGTGTTTTTCAGCAGAAATAAACATGTTTCTGCAAGTTTGGTCACAACCATGTAAGTTATGGGGCAGTAACAAGACACTTTTCAAAACGTGTTTTTCAGCCCGAAATAAACGCGTTTTTTCAGACAACTGAATCTCCTTGTAATAGCAAGGCTCAGAAGAGCCCACACACTCAGCCCTTAACACCAGTGTACAGAAAGTGTCCAAACGTGTTTTTCAGCAGAAATAAACATGTTTCTGCAAGTTTGGTCACCCCCATGTAAGTTATGGGGCAGTAACATCACACTTTTCAAAACGTGTTTTTCAGCCCGAAATAAACGCGTTTTTTCAGACAACTGAATCTCCTTGTAATAGTAAGGCTCAGAAGAGCCCACACACTCAGCCCTTAACCCCAGTGTACAGAAAGTGTCAAAACGTGTTTTCAGCAGAAATAAACATGTTTCTGCAAGTTTGGTCACCCCCATGTAAGTTATGGGGCAGTAACAAGACACTTTTCAAAACGTGTTTTTCAGCCCGAAATAAACGCGTTTTTTCAGACAACTGAATCTACTTGTAACAGCAAGGCTCAGAAGTGCCCACACACTCAGCCCTTAACCCCAGTGTGCAGAAAGGGTCAAAACGTGTTTTTCAGCAGAAATAAACATGTTTCTGCAAGTTTGGTCAACCCCATGTAAGTTATGGGGCAGTAACAAGACACTTTTCAAAACGTGTTTTTCAGCCCGAAATAAACGCGTTTTTTCAGACAACTGAATCTCCTTGTAATAGCAAGGCTCAGAAGAGCCCACACACTCAGCCCTTAACCCCAGTGTACAGAAAGTGTCAAAACGTGTTTTCCAGCAGAAATAAACATGTTTCTGCAAGTTTGGTCAACCCCATGTAAGTTATGGGGCAGTAACATCACACTTTTCAAAACGTGTTTTTCAGCCCGAAATAAACGCGTTATTTCAGACAACTGAATCTACTTGTAACAGCAAGGCTCAGAAGTGCCCACACACTCAGCCCTTAACCCCAGTGTGCAGAAAGTGTCAAAACGTGTTTTTCAGCAGAAATAAACATGTTTCTGCAAGTTTGGTCACCCCCATGTAAGTTATGGGGCAGTAACAAGACACTTTTCAAAACGTGTTTTTCAGCCCGAAATAAACGCGTTTTTTCAGACAACTGAATCTCCTTGTAATAGCAAGGCTCAGAAGAGCCCACACACTCAGCCCTTAACACCAGTGTACAGAAAGTGTCCAAACGTGTTTTTCAGCAGAAATAAACATGTTTCTGCAAGTTTGATCACCCCCATGTAAGTTATGGGGCAGTAACAAGACACTTTTCAAAACGTGTTTTTCAGCCCGAAATAAACGCGTTTTTTCACACAACTGAATCTACTTGTAACAGCAAGGCTCAGAAGTGCCCACACCCTCAGCCCTTAACCCCAGTGTGCAGAAAGTGTCAAAACGTGTTTTCCAGCAGAAATAAACATGTTTCTGCAAGTTTGGTCAACCCCATGTAAGTTATGGGGCAGTAACAAGACACTTTTCAAAACGTGTTTTTCAGCCCGAAATAAACGCGTTTTTTCAGACAACTGAATCTCCTTGTAATAGCAAGGCTCAGAAGAGCCCACACACTCAGCCCTTAACACCAGTGTACAGAAAGTGTCCAAACGTGTTTTTCAGCAGAAATAAACATGTTTCTGCAAGTTTGGTCACCCCCATGTAAGTTATGGGGCAGTAACATCACACTTTTCAAAACGTGTTTTTCAGCCCGAAATAAACGCGTTTTTTCAGACAACTGAATCTCCTTGTAATAGTAAGGCTCAGAAGAGCCCACACACTCAGCCCTTAACCCCAGTGTACAGAAAGTGTCAAAACGTGTTTTCCAGCAGAAATAAACATGTTTCTGCAAGTTTGGTCACCCCCATGTAAGTTATGGGGCAGTAACAAGACACTTTTCAAAACGTGTTTTTCAGCCCGAAATAAACGCGTTTTTTCAGACAACTGAATCTACTTGTAACAGCAAGGCTCAGAAGTGCCCACACACTCAGCCCTTAACCCCAGTGTGCAGAAAGGGTCAAAACGTGTTTTTCAGCAGAAATAAACATGTTTCTGCAAGTTTGGTCAACCCCATGTAAGTTATGGGGCAGTAACAAGACACTTTTCAAAACGTGTTTTTCAGCCCGAAATAAACGCGTTTTTTCAGACAACTGAATCTCCTTGTAATAGCAAGGCTCAGAAGAGCCCACACACTCAGCCCTTAACACCAGTGTACAGAAAGTGTCCAAACGTGTTTTTCAGCAGAAATAAACATGTTTCTGCAAGTTTGGTCACCCCCATGTAAGTTATGGGGCAGTAACATCACACTTTTCAAAACGTGTTTTTCAGCCCGAAATAAACGCGTTTTTTCAGACAACTGAATCTCCTTGTAATAGTAAGGCTCAGAAGAGCCCACACACTCAGCCCTTAACCCCAGTGTACAGAAAGTGTCAAAACGTGTTTTCCAGCAGAAATAAACATGTTTCTGCAAGTTTGGTCACCCCCATGTAAGTTATGGGGCAGTAACAAGACACTTTTCAAAACGTGTTTTTCAGCCCGAAATAAACGCGTTTTTTCAGACAACTGAATCTACTTGTAACAGCAAGGCTCAGAAGTGCCCACACACTCAGCCCTTAACCCCAGTGTGCAGAAAGGGTCAAAACGTGTTTTTCAGCAGAAATAAACATGTTTCTGCAAGTTTGGTCAACCCCATGTAAGTTATGGGGCAGTAACAAGACACTTTTCAAAACGTGTTTTTCAGCCCGAAATAAACGCGTTTTTTCAGACAACTGAATCTCCTTGTAATAGCAAGGCTCAGAAGAGCCCACACACTCAGCCCTTAACCCCAGTGTACAGAAAGTGTCAAAACGTGTTTTCCAGCAGAAATAAACATGTTTCTGCAAGTTTGGTCAACCCCATGTAAGTTATGGGGCAGTAACATCACACTTTTCAAAACGTGTTTTTCAGCCCGAAATAAACGCGTTATTTCAGACAACTGAATCTACTTGTAACAGCAAGGCTCAGAAGTGCCCACACACTCAGCCCTTAACCCCAGTGTGCAGAAAGTGTCAAAACGTGTTTTTCAGCAGAAATAAACATGTTTCTGCAAGTTTGGTCACCCCCATGTAAGTTATGGGGCAGTAACAAGACACTTTTCAAAACGTGTTTTTCAGCCCGAAATAAACGCGTTTTTTCAGACAACTGAATCTCCTTGTAATAGCAAGGCTCAGAAGAGCCCACACACTCAGCCCTTAACACCAGTGTACAGAAAGTGTCCAAACGTGTTTTTCAGCAGAAATAAACATGTTTCTGCAAGTTTGATCACCCCCATGTAAGTTATGGGGCAGTAACAAGACACTTTTCAAAACGTGTTTTTCAGCCCGAAATAAACGCGTTTTTTCACACAACTGAATCTACTTGTAACAGCAAGGCTCAGAAGTGCCCACACCCTCAGCCCTTAACCCCAGTGTGCAGAAAGTGTCAAAACGTGTTTTCCAGCAGAAATAAACATGTTTCTGCAAGTTTGGTCAACCCCATGTAAGTTATGGGGCAGTAACAAGACACTTTTCAAAACGTGTTTTTCAGCCCGAAATAAACGCGTTTTTTCAGACAACTGAATCTCCTTGTAATAGTAAGGCTCAGAAGAGCCCACACACTCAGCCCTTAACCCCAGTGTACAGAAAGTGTCCAAACGTGTTTTTCAGCAGAAATAAACATGTTTCTGCAAGTTTGGTCACCCCCATGTAAGTTATGGGGCAGTAACAAGACACTTTTCAAAACGTGTTTTTCAGCCCGAAATAAACGCGTTTTTTCAGACAACTGAATCTCCTTGTAATAGCAAGGCTCAGAAGAGCCCACACACTCAGCCCTTAACCCCAGTGTACAGAAAGTGTCAAAACGTGTTTTCCAGCAGAAATAAACATGTTTCTGCAAGTTTGGTCAACCCCATGTAAGTTATGGGGCAGTAACAAGACACTTTTCAAAACGTGTTTTTCAGCCCGAAATAAACGCGTTTTTTCATACAACTGAATCTCCTTGTAATAGCAAGGCTCAGAAGTGCCCACACACTCAGCCCTTAACCCCAGTGTGCAGAAAGGGTCAAAACGTGTTTTTCAGCAGAAATAAACATGTTTCTGCAAGTTTGGTCAACCCCATGTAAGTTATGGGGCAGTAACAAGACACTTTTCAAAACGTGTTTTTCAGCCCGAAATAAACGCGTTTTTTCAGACAACTGAATCTACTTGTAACAGCAAGGCTCAGAAGTGCCCACACACTCAGCCCTTAACCCCAGTGTGCAGAAAGTGTCAAAACGTGTTTTTCAGCAGAAATAAACATGTTTCTGCAAGTTTGGTCAACCCCATGTAAGTTATGGGGCAGTAACATCACACTTTTCAAAACGTGTTTTTCAGCCCGAAATAAACGCGTTTTTTCAGACAACTGAATCTCCTTGTAATAGCAAGGCTCAGAAGAGCCCACACACTCAGCCCTTAACCCCAGTGTACAGAAAGTGTCAAAACGTGTTTTCCAGCAGAAATAAACATGTTTCTGCAAGTTTGGTCAACCCCATGTAAGTTATGGGGCAGTAACATCACACTTTTCAAAACGTGTTTTTCAGCCCGAAATAAACGCGTTTTTTCAGACAACTGAATCTCCTTGTAATAGCAAGGCTCAGAAGAGCCCACACACTCAGCCCTTAACCCCAGTGTACAGAAAGTGTCAAAACGTGTTTTCCAGCAGAAATAAACATGTTTCTGCAAGTTTGGTCAACCCCATGTAAGTTATGGGGCAGTAACATCACACTTTTCAAAACGTGTTTTTCAGCCCGAAATAAACGCGTTTTTTCAGACAACTGAATCTACTTGTAACAGCAAGGCTCAGAAGTGCCCACACACTCAGCCCTTAACCCCAGTGTGCAGAAAGTGTCAAAACGTGTTTTCCAGCAGAAATAAACATGTTTCTGCAAGTTTGGTCAACCCCATGTAAGTTATGGGGCAGTAACAAGACACTTTTCAAAACGTGTTTTTCAGCCCGAAATAAACGCGTTTTTTTAGACAACTGAATCTCCTTGTAATAGTAAGGCTCAGAAGAGCCCACACACTCAGCCCTTAACCCCAGTGTACAGAAAGTGTCCAAACGTGTTTTTCAGCAGAAATAAACATGTTTCTGCAAGTTTGGTCACCCCCATGTAAGTTATGGGGCAGTAACAAGACACTTTTCAAAACGTGTTTTTCAGCCCGAAATAAACGCGTTTTTTCAGACAACTGAATCTCCTTGTAATAGCAAGGCTCAGAAGAGCCCACACACTCAGCCCTTAACACCAGTGTACAGAAAGTGTCCAAACGTGTTTTTCAGCAGAAATAAACATGTTTCTGCAAGTTTGATCACCCCCATGTAAGTTATGGGGCAGTAACAAGACACTTTTCAAAACGTGTATTTCAGCCCGAAATAAACGCGTTTTTTCAGACAACTGAATCCCCTTGTAATAGCAAGGCTCAGAAGAGCCCACACACTCAGCCCTTAACCCCAGTGTACAGAAAGTGTCAAAACGTGTTTTCCAGCAGAAATAAACATGTTTCTGCAAGTTTGGTCAACCCCATGTAAGTTATGGGGCAGTAACATCACACTTTTCAAAACGTGTTTTTCAGCCCGAAATAAACGCGTTTTTTCAGACAACTGAATCTACTTGTAACAGCAAGGCTCAGAAGTGCCCACACCCTCAGCCCTTAACCCCAGTGTGCAGAAAGTGTCAAAACGTGTTTTCCAGCAGAAATAAACATGTTTCTGCAAGTTTGGTCAACCCCATGTAAGTTATGGGGCAGTAACAAGACACTTTTCAAAACGTGTTTTTCAGCCCGAAATAAACGCGTTTTTTCAGACAACTGAATCTCCTTGTAATAGCAAGGCTCAGAAGAGCCCACACACTCAGCCCTTAACCCCAGTGTACAGAAAGTGTCAAAACGTGTTTTCCAGCAGAAATAAACATGTTTCTGCAAGTTTGGTCAACCCCATGTAAGTTATGGGGCAGTAACATCACACTTTTCAAAACATGTTTTTCAGCCCGAAATAAACACGTTTTTTCAGACAACTGAATCTACTTGTAACAGCAAGGCTCAGAAGTGCCCACACACTCAGCCCTTAACCCCAGTGTGCAGAAAGGGTCAAAACGTGTTTTTCAGCAGAAATAAACATGTTTCTGCAAGTTTGGTCAACCCCATGTAAGTTATGGGGCAGTAACAAGACACTTTTCAAAACGTGTTTTTCAGCCCGAAATAAACGCGTTTTTTCAGACAGCAGAATCTCAGTGTAACTGCTAGGCTCACAAGACCCCACACACTCAGCTCTTAACCCCAGTGTGCAGAAAGTGTCCAAACGTGTTTTTCAGCAGAAATAAACATGTTTCTGCAAGTTTGGTCACCCCCATGTAAGTTATGGGGCAGTAACAAGACACTTTTCAAAACGTGTTTTTCAGCCCGAAATAAACGCGTTTTTTCAGACAACTGAATCTCCTTGTAATAGCAAGGCTCAGAAGAGCCCACACACTCAGCCCTTAACACCAGTGTACAGAAAGTGTCCAAACGTGTTTTTCAGCAGAAATAAACATGTTTCTGCAAGTTTGGTCACCCCCATGTAAGTTATGGGGCAGTAACATCACACTTTTCAAAACGTGTTTTTCAGCCCGAAATAAACGCGTTTTTTCAGACAACTGAATCTCCTTGTAATAGTAAGGCTCAGAAGAGCCCACACACTCAGCCCTTAACCCCAGTGTACAGAAAGTGTCAAAACGTGTTTTCCAGCAGAAATAAACATGTTTCTGCAAGTTTGGTCAACCCCATGTAAGTTATGGGGCAGTAACAAGACACTTTTCAAAACGTGTTTTTCAGCCCGAAATAAACGCGTTTTTTCAGACAACTGAATCTCCTTGTAATAGCAAGGCTCAGAAGAGCCCACACACTCAGCCCTTAACCCCAGTGTACAGAAAGTGTCAAAACGTGTTTTCCAGCAGAAATAAACATGTTTCTGCAAGTTTGGTCAACCCCATGTAAGTTATGGAGCAGTAACATCACACTTTTCAAAACGTGTTTTTCAGCCCGAAATAAACGCGTTATTTCAGACAACTGAATCTACTTGTAACAGCAAGGCTCAGAAGTGCCCACACACTCAGCCCTTAACCCCAGTGTGCAGAAAGTGTCAAAACGTGTTTTTCAGCAGAAATAAACATGTTTCTGCAAGTTTGGTCACCCCCATGTAAGTTATGGGGCAGTAACAAGACACTTTTCAAAACGTGTTTTTCAGCCCGAAATAAACGCGTTTTTTCAGACAACTGAATCTCCTTGTAATAGCAAGGCTCAGAAGAGCCCACACACTCAGCCCTTAACACCAGTGTACAGAAAGTGTCCAAACGTGTTTTTCAGCAGAAATAAACATGTTTCTGCAAGTTTGATCACCCTCATGTAAGTTATGGGGCAGTAACAAGACACTTTTCAAAACGTGTTTTTCAGCCCGAAATAAACGCGTTTTTTCAGACAACTGAATCCCCTTGTAATAGCAAGGCTCAGAAGAGCCCACACACTCAGCCCTTAACCCCAGTGTACAGAAAGTGTCAAAACGTGTTTTCCAGCAGAAATAAACATGTTTCTGCAAGTTTGGTCAACCCCATGTAAGTTATGGGGCAGTAACATCACACTTTTCAAAACGTGTTTTTCAGCCCGAAATAAACGCGTTTTTTCAGACAACTGAATCTACTTGTAACAGCAAGGCTCAGAAGTGCCCACACCCTCAGCCCTTAACCCCAGTGTGCAGAAAGTGTCAAAACGTGTTTTCCAGCAGAAATAAACATGTTTCTGCAAGTTTGGTCAACCCCATGTAAGTTATGGGGCAGTAACAAGACACTTTTCAAAACGTGTTTTTCAGCCCGAAATAAACGCGTTTTTTCAGACAACTGAATCTCCTTGTAATAGTAAGGCTCAGAAGAGCCCACACACTCAGCCCTTAACCCCAGTGTACAGAAATTGTCCAAACGTGTTTTTCAGCAGAAATAAACATGTTTCTGCAAGTTTGGTCACCCCCATGTAAGTTATGGGGCAGTAACAAGACACTTTTCAAAACGTGTTTTTCAGCCCGAAATAAACGCGTTTTTTCAGACAACTGAATCTCCTTGTAACAGCAAGGCTCAGAAGTGCCCACACACTCAGCCCTTAACCCCAGTGTACAGAAAGTGTCAAAACGTGTTTTTCAGCAGAAATAAACATGTTTCTGCAACTTTGGTCAACCCCATGTAAGTTATGGGGCAGTAACAAGACACTTTTCAAAACGTGTTTTTCAGCCCGAAATAAACGCGTTTTTTCAGACAACTGAATCTACTTGTAACAGCAAGGCTCAGAAGTGCCCACACACTCAGCCCTTAACCCCAGTGTGCAGAAAGGGTCAAAACGTGTTTTTCAGCAGAAATAAACATGTTTCTGCAAGTTTGGTCAACCCCATGTAAGTTATGGGGCAGTAACAAGACACTTTTCAAAACGTGTTTTTCAGCCCGAAATAAACGCGTTTTTTCAGACAGCAGAATCTCAGTGTAACTGCTAGGCTCACAAGACCCCACACACTCAGCTCTTAACCCCAGTGTGCAGAAAGTGTCCAAACGTGTTTTTCAGCAGAAATAAACATGTTTCTGCAAGTTTGGTCACCCCCATGTAAGTTATGGGGCAGTAACAAGACACTTTTCAAAACGTGTTTTTCAGCCCGAAATAAACGCGTTTTTTCAGACAACTGAATCTCCTTGTAATAGTAAGGCTCAGAAGAGCCCACACACTCAGCCCTTAACACCAGTGTACAGAAAGTGTCCAAACGTGTTTTTCAGCAGAAATAAACATGTTTCTGCAAGTTTGGTCACCAAAATGTAAGTTATGGGGCAGTTACAAGACACTTTTCAAAACGTGTTTTTCAGCCCGAAATAAACGCGTTTTTTCAGACAACTGAATCCCCTTGTAATAGCAAGGCTCAGAAGAGCCCACACACTCAGCCCTTAACCCCAGTGTACAGAAAGTGTCAAAACGTGTTTTCCAGCAGAAATAAACATGTTTCTGCAAGTTTGGTCAACCCCATGTAAGTTATGGGGCAGTAACAAGACACTTTTCAAAACGTGTTTTTCAGCCCGAAATAAACGCGTTTTTTCAGACAGCAGAATCTCAGTGTAACTGCTAGGCTCACAAGACCCCACACACTCAGCTCTTAACCCCAGTGTGCAGAAAGTGTCCAAACGTGTTTTTCAGCAGAAATAAACATGTTTCTGCAAGTTTGGTCACCCCCATGTAAGTTATGGGGCAGTAACAAGACACTTTTCAAAACGTGTTTTTCAGCCCGAAATAAACGCGTTTTTTCAGACAACTGAATCTCCTTGTAATAGCAAGGCTCAGAAGAGCCCACACACTCAGCCCTTAACACCAGTGTACAGAAAGTGTCAAAACGTGTTTTTCAGCAGAAATAAACATGTTTCTGCAAGTTTGGTCAACCCCATGTAAGTTATGGGGCAGTAACATCACACTTTTCAAAACGTGTTTTTCAGCCCGAAATAAACGCGTTTTTTCAGACAACTGAATCTACTTGTAACAGCAAGGCTCAGAAGTGCCCACACACTCAGCCCTTAACCCCAGTGTGCAGAAAGGGTCAAAACGTGTTTTTCAGCAGAAATAAACATGTTTCTGCAAGTTTGGTCAACCCCATGTAAGTTATGGGGCAGTAACAAGACACTTTTCAAAACGTGTTTTTCAGCCCGAAATAAACGCGTTTTTTCAGACAACTGAATCTCCTTGTAATAGCAAGGCTCAGAAGAGCCCACACACTCAGCCCTTAACCCCAGTGTACAGAAAGTGTCAAAACGTGTTTTCCAGCAGAAATAAACATGTTTCTGCAAGTTTGGTCAACCCCATGTAAGTTATGGGGCAGTAACATCACACTTTTCAAAACGTGTTTTTCAGCCCGAAATAAACGCGTTTTTTCAGACAACTGAATCTACTTGTAACAGCAAGGCTCAGAAGTGCCCACACACTCAGCCCTTAACCCCAGTGTGCAGAAAGTGTCAAAACGTGTTTTTCAGCAGAAATAAACATGTTTCTGCAAGTTTGGTCAACCCCATGTAAGTTATGGGGCAGTAACAAGACACTTTTCAAAACGTGTTTTTCAGCCCGAAATAAACGCGTTTTTTCAGACAGCAGAATCTCAGTGTAACTGCTAGGCTCACAAGACCCCACACACTCAGCTCTTAACCCCAGTGTGCAGAAAGTGTCCAAACGTGTTTTTCAGCAGAAATAAACATGTTTCTGCAAGTTTGGTCACCCCCATGTAAGTTATGGGGCAGTAACAAGACACTTTTCAAAACGTGTTTTTCAGCCCGAAATAAACGCGTTTTTTCAGACAACTGAATCTCCTTGTAATAGCAAGGCTCAGAAGAGCCCACACACTCAGCCCTTAACACCAGTGTACAGAAAGTGTCAAAACGTGTTTTTCAGCAGAAATAAACATGTTTCTGCAAGTTTGGTCAACCCCATGTAAGTTATGGGGCAGTAACATCACACTTTTCAAAACGTGTTTTTCAGCCCGAAATAAACGCGTTTTTTCAGACAACTGAATCTACTTGTAACAGCAAGGCTCAGAAGTGCCCACACACTCAGCCCTTAACCCCAGTGTGCAGAAAGGGTCAAAACGTGTTTTTCAGCAGAAATAAACATGTTTCTGCAAGTTTGGTCACCCCCATGTAAGTTATGGGGCAGTAACAAGACACTTTTCAAAACGTGTTTTTCAGCCCGAAATAAACGCGTTTTTTCAGACAACTGAATCTCCTTGTAATAGTAAGGCTCAGAAGAGCCCACACACTCAGCCCTTAACACCAGTGTACAGAAAGTGTCCAAACGTGTTTTTCAGCAGAAATAAACATGTTTCTGCAAGTTTGGTCACCAAAATGTAAGTTATGGGGCAGTTACAAGACACTTTTCAAAACGTGTTTTTCAGCCCGAAATAAACGCGTTTTTTCAGACAACTGAATCCCCTTGTAATAGCAAGGCTCAGAAGAGCCCACACACTCAGCCCTTAACCCCAGTGTACAGAAAGTGTCAAAACGTGTTTTCCAGCAGAAATAAACATGTTTCTGCAAGTTTGGTCAACCCCATGTAAGTTATGGGGCAGTAACAAGACACTTTTCAAAACGTGTTTTTCAGCCCGAAATAAACGCGTTTTTTCAGACAGCAGAATCTCAGTGTAACTGCTAGGCTCACAAGACCCCACACACTCAGCTCTTAACCCCAGTGTGCAGAAAGTGTCCAAACGTGTTTTTCAGCAGAAATAAACATGTTTCTGCAAGTTTGGTCACCCCCATGTAAGTTATGGGGCAGTAACAAGACACTTTTCAAAACGTGTTTTTCAGCCCGAAATAAACGCGTTTTTTCAGACAACTGAATCTCCTTGTAATAGCAAGGCTCAGAAGAGCCCACACACTCAGCCCTTAACACCAGTGTACAGAAAGTGTCAAAACGTGTTTTTCAGCAGAAATAAACATGTTTCTGCAAGTTTGGTCAACCCCATGTAAGTTATGGGGCAGTAACATCACACTTTTCAAAACGTGTTTTTCAGCCCGAAATAAACGCGTTTTTTCAGACAACTGAATCTACTTGTAACAGCAAGGCTCAGAAGTGCCCACACACTCAGCCCTTAACCCCAGTGTGCAGAAAGGGTCAAAACGTGTTTTTCAGCAGAAATAAACATGTTTCTGCAAGTTTGGTCAACCCCATGTAAGTTATGGGGCAGTAACAAGACACTTTTCAAAACGTGTTTTTCAGCCCGAAATAAACGCGTTTTTTCAGACAACTGAATCTCCTTGTAATAGCAAGGCTCAGAAGAGCCCACACACTCAGCCCTTAACCCCAGTGTACAGAAAGTGTCAAAACGTGTTTTCCAGCAGAAATAAACATGTTTCTGCAAGTTTGGTCAACCCCATGTAAGTTATGGGGCAGTAACATCACACTTTTCAAAACGTGTTTTTCAGCCCGAAATAAACGCGTTTTTTCAGACAACTGAATCTACTTGTAACAGCAAGGCTCAGAAGTGCCCACACACTCAGCCCTTAACCCCAGTGTGCAGAAAGTGTCAAAACGTGTTTTTCAGCAGAAATAAACATGTTTCTGCAAGTTTGGTCAACCCCATGTAAGTTATGGGGCAGTAACAAGACACTTTTCAAAACGTGTTTTTCAGCCCGAAATAAACACGTTTTTTCAGACAGCAGAATCTCAGTGTAACTGCTAGGCTCACAAGACCCCACACACTCAGCTCTTAACCCCAGTGTGCAGAAAGTGTCCAAACGTGTTTTTCAGCAGAAATAAACATGTTTCTGCAAGTTTGGTCACCCCCATGTAAGTTATGGGGCAGTAACAAGACACTTTTCAAAACGTGTTTTTCAGCCCGAAATAAACGCGTTTTTTCAGACAACTGAATCTCCTTGTAATAGCAAGGCTCAGAAGAGCCCACACACTCAGCCCTTAACACCAGTGTACAGAAAGTGTCAAAACGTGTTTTTCAGCAGAAATAAACATGTTTCTGCAAGTTTGGTCAACCCCATGTAAGTTATGGGGCAGTAACATCACACTTTTCAAAACGTGTTTTTCAGCCCGAAATAAACGCGTTTTTTCAGACAACTGAATCTACTTGTAACAGCAAGGCTCAGAAGTGCCCACACACTCAGCCCTTAACCCCAGTGTGCAGAAAGGGTCAAAACGTGTTTTTCAGCAGAAATAAACATGTTTCTGCAAGTTTGGTCAACCCCATGTAAGTTATGGGGCAGTAACAAGACACTTTTCAAAACGTGTTTTTCAGCCCGAAATAAACGCGTTTTTTCAGACAACTGAATCTCCTTGTAATAGTAAGGCTCAGAAGAGCCCACACACTCAGCCCTTAACCCCAGTGTACAGAAAGTGTCAAAACGTGTTTTCCAGCAGAAATAAACATGTTTCTGCAAGTTTGGTCAACCCCATGTAAGTTATGGGGCAGTAACATCACACTTTTCAAAACATGTTTTTCAGCCCGAAATAAACACGTTTTTTCAGACAACTGAATCTACTTGTAACAGCAAGGCTCAGAAGTGCCCACACACTCAGCCCTTAACCCCAGTGTGCAGAAAGGGTCAAAACGTGTTTTTCAGCAGAAATAAACATGTTTCTGCAAGTTTGGTCAACCCCATGTAAGTTATGGGGCAGTAACAAGACACTTTTCAAAACGTGTGTTTCAGCCCGAAATAAACGCGTTTTTTCAGACAGCAGAATCTCAGTGTAACTGCCAGGCTCACAAGACCCCACACACTCAGCTCTTAACCCCAGTGTGCAGAAAGTGTCCAAACGTGTTTTTCAGCAGAAATAAACATGTTTCTGCAAGTTTGGTCACCCCCATGTAAGTTATGGGCCAGTAACAAGACACTTTTCAAAACGTGTTTTTCAGCCCGAAATAAACGCGTTTTTTCAGACAACTGAATCTCCTTGTAATAGTAAGGCTCAGAAGAGCCCACACACTCAGCCCTTAACACCAGTGTACAGAAAGTGTCCAAACGTGTTTTTCAGCAGAAATAAACATGTTTCTGCAAGTTTGGTCACCCCCATGTAAGTTATGGGGCAGTTACAAGACACTTTTCAAAACGTGTTTTTCAGCCCGAAATAAACGCGTTTTTTCAGACAACTGAATCCCCTTGTAATAGCAAGGCTCAGAAGAGCCCACACACTCAGCCCTTAACCCCAGTGTACAGAAAGTGTCAAAACGTGTTTTCCAGCAGAAATAAACATGTTTCTGCAAGTTTGGTCAACCCCATGTAAGTTATGGGGCAGTAACAAGACACTTTTCAAAACGTGTTTTTCAGCCCGAAATAAACGCGTTTTTTCAGACAACTGAATCTCCTTGTAATAGCAAGGCTCAGAAGAGCCCACACACTCAGCCCTTAACCCCAGTGTACAGAAAGTGTCAAAACGTGTTTTCCAGCAGAAATAAACATGTTTCTGCAAGTTTGGTCAACCCCATGTAAGTTATGGGGCAGTAACATCACACTTTTCAAAACGTGTTTTTCAGCCCGAAATAAACGCGTTTTTTCAGACAACTGAATCTACTTGTAACAGCAAGGCTCAGAAGTGCCCACACACTCAGCCCTTAACCCCAGTGTGCAGAAAGGGTCAAAACGTGTTTTTCAGCAGAAATAAACATGTTTCTGCAAGTTTGGTCAACCCCATGTAAGTTATGGGGCAGTAACAAGACACTTTTCAAAACGTGTTTTTCAGCCCGAAATAAACGCGTTTTTTCAGACAACTGAATCTCCTTGTAATAGCAAGGCTCAGAAGAGCCCACACACTCAGCCTTAACACCAGTGTACAGAAAAGTGTCAAAACGTGTTTTTTCAGCAGAAATAAACATGTTTCTGCAAGTTTGTCAACCCCATGTAAGTTATGGGGCAGTAACATCACACTTTTCAAAACGTGTTTTCAGCCCGAAATAAACGCGTTTTTTCAGACAACTGATTCTACTTGTAACAGCAAGGCTCAGAAGTGCCCACACACTCAGCCTTAACCCCAGTGTGCAGAAGGGTCAAAACGTGTTTTTTTCAGCAGAAAATAAACATGTTTCTGCAAGTTTGGTCAACCCCATGTAAGTTATGGGGCAGTAACAAGACACTTTTCAAAACGTGTTTTTCAGCCCGAAATAAACGCGTTTTTTCAGACAACTGAATCTCCTTGTAATAGTAAGGCTCAGAAGAGCCCACACACTCAGCCCTTAACCCCAGTGTACAGAAAGTGTCAAAACGTGTTTTCCAGCAGAAATAAACATGTTTCTGCAAGTTTGGTCAACCCCATGTAAGTTATGGGGCAGTAACATCACACTTTTCAAAACATGTTTTTCAGCCCGAAATAAACACGTTTTTTCAGACAACTGAATCTACTTGTAACAGCAAGGCTCAGAAGTGCCCACACACTCAGCCCTTAACCCCAGTGTGCAGAAAGGGTCAAAACGTGTTTTTCAGCAGAAATAAACATGTTTCTGCAAGTTTGGTCAACCCCATGTAAGTTATGGGGCAGTAACAAGACACTTTTCAAAACGTGTGTTTCAGCCCGAAATAAACGCGTTTTTTCAGACAACTGAATCTCCTTGTAATAGCAAGGCTCAGAAGTGCCCACACACTCAGCCCTTTACCCCAGTGTGCAGAAAGGGTCAAAACGTGTTTTTCAGCAGAAATAAACATGTTTCTGCAAGTTTGGTCAACCCCATGTAAGTTATGGGGCAGTAACAAGACACTTTTCAAAACGTGTTTTTCAGCCCGAAATAAACGCGTTTTTTCAGACAACTGAATCTACTTGTAACAGCAAGGCTCAGAAGTGCCCACACACTCAGCCCTTAACCCCAGTGTGCAGAAAGTGTCAAAACGTGTTTTTCAGCAGAAATAAACATGTTTCTGCAAGTTTGGTCAACCCCATGTAAGTTATGGGGCAGTAACATCACACTTTTCAAAACGTGTTTTTCAGCCCGAAATAAACGCGTTTTTTCAGACAACTGAATCTACTTGTAACAGCAAGGCTCAGAAGTGCCCACACACTCAGCCCTTAACCCCAGTGTGCAGAAAGGGTCAAAACGTGTTTTTCAGCAGAAATAAACATGTTTCTGCAAGTTTGGTCAACCCCATGTAAGTTATGGGGCAGTAACAAGACACTTTTCAAAACGTGTTTTTCAGCCCGAAATAAACGCGTTTTTTCAGACAACTGAATCTCCTTGTAATAGCAAGGCTCAGAAGAGCCCACACACTCAGCCCTTAACCCCAGTGTACAGAAAGTGTCAAAACGTGTTTTCCAGCAGAAATAAACATGTTTCTGCAAGTTTGGTCAACCCCATGTAAGTTATGGGGCAGTAACATCACACTTTTCAAAACGTGTTTTTCAGCCCGAAATAAACGCGTTTTTTCAGACAACTGAATCTACTTGTAACAGCAAGGCTCAGAAGTGCCCACACACTCAGCCCTTAACCCCAGTGTGCAGAAAGTGTCAAAACGTGTTTTTCAGCAGAAATAAACATGTTTCTGCAAGTTTGGTCAACCCCATGTAAGTTATGGGGCAGTAACAAGACACTTTTCAAAACGTGTTTTTCATCCCGAAATAAACGCGTTTTTTCAGACAACTGAATCTCCTTGTAATAGCAAGGCTCAGAAGAGCCCACACACTCAGCCCTTAACCCCAGTGTACAGAAAGTGTCAAAACGTGTTTTCCAGCAGAAATAAACATGTTTCTGCAAGTTTGGTCACCCCCATGTAAGTTATGGGGCAGTAACAAGACACTTTTCAAAACGTGTTTTTCAGCCCGAAATAAACGCGTTTTTTCAGACAACTGAATCTACTTGTAACAGCAAGACTCAGAAGTGCCCACACACTCAGCCCTTAACCCCAGTGTGCAGAAAGGGTCAAAACGTGTTTTTCAGCAGAAATAAACATGTTTCTGCAAGTTTGGTCAACCCCATGTAAGTTATGGGGCAGTAACAAGACACTTTTCAAAACGTGTTTTTCAGCCCGAAATAAACGCGTTTTTTCAGACAACTGAATCTCCTTGTAATAGCAAGGCTCAGAAGAGCCCACACACTCAGCCCTTAACCCCAGTGTACAGAAAGTGTCCAAACGTGTTTTTCAGCAGAAATAAACATGTTTCTGCAAGTTTGGTCACCCCCATGTAAGTTATGGGGCAGTAACAAGACACTTTTCAAAACGTGTTTTCAGCCCGAAATAAACGCGTTTTTTCAGACAACTGAATCTCCTTGTAATAGCAAGGCTCAGAAGAGCCCACACACTCAGCCCTTAACCCCAGTGTACAGAAAGTGTCAAAACGTGTTTTCCAGCAGAAATAAACGTTTCTGCAAGTTTGGTCAACCCCATGTAAGTTATGGGGCAGTAACATCACACTTTTCAAAACATGTTTTTCAGCCCGAAATAAACACGTTTTTTCAGACAACTGAATCTACTTGTAACAGCAAGGCTCAGAAGTGCCCACACCCTCAGCCCTTAACCCCAGTGTGCAGAAAGTGTCAAAACGTGTTTTCCAGCAGAAATAAACATGTTTCTGCAAGTTTGGTCAACCCCATGTAAGTTATGGGGCAGTAACAAGACACTTTTCAAAACGTGTTTTTCAGCCCGAAATAAACGCGTTTTTTCAGACAACTGAATCTCCTTGTAATAGTAAGGCTCAGAAGAGCCCACACACTCAGCCCTTAACCCCAGTGTACAGAAAGTGTCCAAACGTGTTTTTCAGCAGAAATAAACATGTTTCTGCAAGTTTGGTCACCCCCATGTAAGTTATGGGGCAGTAACAAGACACTTTTCAAAACGTGTTTTTCAGCCCGAAATAAACGCGTTTTTTCAGACAACTGAATCTCCTTGTAATAGCAAGGCTCAGAAGAGCCCACACACTCAGCCCTTAACCCCAGTGTACAGAAAGTGTCAAAACGTGTTTTCCAGCAGAAATAAACATGTTTCTGCAAGTTTGGTCAACCCCATGTAAGTTATGGGGCAGTAACATCACACTTTTCAAAACATGTTTTTCAGCCCGAAATAAACACGTTTTTTCAGACAACTGAATCTACTTGTAACAGCAAGGCTCAGAAGTGCCCACACACTCAGCCCTTAACCCCAGTGTGCAGAAAGGGTCAAAACGTGTTTTTCAGCAGAAATAAACATGTTTCTGCAAGTTTGGTCAACCCCATGTAAGTTATGGGGCAGTAACAAGACACTTTTCAAAACGTGTTTTTCAGCCCGAAATAAACGCGTTTTTTCAGACAGCAGAATCTCAGTGTAACTGCTAGGCTCACAAGACCCCACACACTCAGCTCTTAACCCCAGTGTGCAGAAAGTGTCCAAACGTGTTTTTCAGCAGAAATAAACATGTTTCTGCAAGTTTGGTCACCCCCATGTAAGTTATGGGGCAGTAACAAGACACTTTTCAAAACGTGTTTTTCAGCCCGAAATAAACGCGTTTTTTCAGACAACTGAATCTCCTTGTAATAGCAAGGCTCAGAAGAGCCCACACACTCAGCCCTTAACACCAGTGTACAGAAAGTGTCCAAACGTGTTTTTCAGCAGAAATAAACATGTTTCTGCAAGTTTGGTCACCCCCATGTAAGTTATGGGGCAGTAACATCACACTTTTCAAAACGTGTTTTTCAGCCCGAAATAAACGCGTTTTTTCAGACAACTGAATCTCCTTGTAATAGTAAGGCTCAGAAGAGCCCACACACTCAGCCCTTAACCCCAGTGTACAGAAAGTGTCAAAACGTGTTTTCCAGCAGAAATAAACATGTTTCTGCAAGTTTGGTCACCCCCATGTAAGTTATGGGGCAGTAACAAGACACTTTTCAAAACGTGTTTTTCAGCCCGAAATAAACGCGTTTTTTCAGACAACTGAATCTACTTGTAACAGCAAGGCTCAGAAGTGCCCACACACTCAGCCCTTAACCCCAGTGTGCAGAAAGGGTCAAAACGTGTTTTTCAGCAGAAATAAACATGTTTCTGCAAGTTTGGTCAACCCCATGTAAGTTATGGGGCAGTAACAAGACACTTTTCAAAACGTGTTTTTCAGCCCGAAATAAACGCGTTTTTTCAGACAACTGAATCTCCTTGTAATAGCAAGGCTCAGAAGAGCCCACACACTCAGCCCTTAACCCCAGTGTACAGAAAGTGTCAAAACGTGTTTTCCAGCAGAAATAAACATGTTTCTGCAAGTTTGGTCAACCCCATGTAAGTTATGGGGCAGTAACATCACACTTTTCAAAACGTGTTTTTCAGCCCGAAATAAACGCGTTATTTCAGACAACTGAATCTACTTGTAACAGCAAGGCTCAGAAGTGCCCACACACTCAGCCCTTAACCCCAGTGTGCAGAAAGTGTCAAAACGTGTTTTTCAGCAGAAATAAACATGTTTCTGCAAGTTTGGTCACCCCCATGTAAGTTATGGGGCAGTAACAAGACACTTTTCAAAACGTGTTTTTCAGCCCGAAATAAACGCGTTTTTTCAGACAACTGAATCTCCTTGTAATAGCAAGGCTCAGAAGAGCCCACACACTCAGCCCTTAACACCAGTGTACAGAAAGTGTCCAAACGTGTTTTTCAGCAGAAATAAACATGTTTCTGCAAGTTTGATCACCCCCATGTAAGTTATGGGGCAGTAACAAGACACTTTTCAAAACGTGTTTTTCAGCCCGAAATAAACGCGTTTTTTCAGACAACTGAATCCCCTTGTAATAGCAAGGCTCAGAAGAGCCCACACACTCAGCCCTTAACCCCAGTGTACAGAAAGTGTCAAAACGTGTTTTCCAGCAGAAATAAACATGTTTCTGCAAGTTTGGTCAACCCCATGTAAGTTATGGGGCAGTAACATCACACTTTTCAAAACGTGTTTTTCAGCCCGAAATAAACGCGTTTTTTCAGACAACTGAATCTACTTGTAACAGCAAGGCTCAGAAGTGCCCACACCCTCAGCCCTTAACCCCAGTGTGCAGAAAGTGTCAAAACGTGTTTTCCAGCAGAAATAAACATGTTTCTGCAAGTTTGGTCAACCCCATGTAAGTTATGGGGCAGTAACAAGACACTTTTCAAAACGTGTTTTTCAGCCCGAAATAAACGCGTTTTTTCAGACAACTGAATCTCCTTGTAATAGTAAGGCTCAGAAGAGCCCACACACTCAGCCCTTAACCCCAGTGTACAGAAAGTGTCCAAACGTGTTTTTCAGCAGAAATAAACATGTTTCTGCAAGTTTGGTCACCCCCATGTAAGTTATGGGGCAGTAACAAGACACTTTTCAAAACGTGTTTTTCAGCCCGAAATAAACGCGTTTTTTCAGACAACTGAATCTCCTTGTAATAGCAAGGCTCAGAAGAGCCCACACACTCAGCCCTTAACCCCAGTGTACAGAAAGTGTCAAAACGTGTTTTCCAGCAGAAATAAACATGTTTCTGCAAGTTTGGTCAACCCCATGTAAGTTATGGGGCAGTAACAAGACACTTTTCAAAACGTGTTTTTCAGCCCGAAATAAACGCGTTTTTCATACAACTGAATCTCCTTGTAATAGCAAGGCTCAGAAGTGCCCACACACTCAGCCCTTAACCCCAGTGTGCAGAAAGGGTCAAAACGTGTTTTTCAGCAGAAATAAACATGTTTCTGCAAGTTTGGTCAACCCCATGTAAGTTATGGGGCAGTAACAAGACACTTTTCAAAACGTGTTTTTCAGCCCGAAATAAACGCGTTTTTTCAGACAACTGAATCTACTTGTAACAGCAAGGCTCAGAAGTGCCCACACACTCAGCCCTTAACCCCAGTGTGCAGAAAGTGTCAAAACGTGTTTTTCAGCAGAAATAAACATGTTTCTGCAAGTTTGGTCAACCCCATGTAAGTTATGGGGCAGTAACATCACACTTTTCAAAACGTGTTTTTCAGCCCGAAATAAACGCGTTTTTTCAGACAACTGAATCTCCTTGTAATAGCAAGGCTCAGAAGAGCCCACACACTCAGCCCTTAACCCCAGTGTACAGAAAGTGTCAAAACGTGTTTTCCAGCAGAAATAAACATGTTTCTGCAAGTTTGGTCAACCCCATGTAAGTTATGGGGCAGTAACATCACACTTTTCAAAACGTGTTTTTCAGCCCGAAATAAACGCGTTTTTTCAGACAACTGAATCTCCTTGTAATAGCAAGGCTCAGAAGAGCCCACACACTCAGCCCTTAACCCCAGTGTACAGAAAGTGTCAAAACGTGTTTTCCAGCAGAAATAAACATGTTTCTGCAAGTTTGGTCAACCCCATGTAAGTTATGGGGCAGTAACATCACACTTTTCAAAACGTGTTTTTCAGCCCGAAATAAACGCGTTTTTTCAGACAACTGAATCTACTTGTAACAGCAAGGCTCAGAAGTGCCCACACACTCAGCCCTTAACCCCAGTGTGCAGAAAGTGTCAAAACGTGTTTTCCAGCAGAAATAAACATGTTTCTGCAAGTTTGGTCAACCCCATGTAAGTTATGGGGCAGTAACAAGACACTTTTCAAAACGTGTTTTTCAGCCCGAAATAAACGCGTTTTTTTAGACAACTGAATCTCCTTGTAATAGTAAGGCTCAGAAGAGCCCACACACTCAGCCCTTAACCCCAGTGTACAGAAAGTGTCCAAACGTGTTTTTCAGCAGAAATAAACATGTTTCTGCAAGTTTGGTCACCCCCATGTAAGTTATGGGGCAGTAACAAGACACTTTTCAAAACGTGTTTTTCAGCCCGAAATAAACGCGTTTTTTCAGACAACTGAATCTCCTTGTAATAGCAAGGCTCAGAAGAGCCCACACACTCAGCCCTTAACCCCAGTGTACAGAAAGTGTCCAAACGTGTTTTTCAGCAGAAATAAACATGTTTCTGCAAGTTTGGTCACCCCCATGTAAGTTATGGGGCAGTAACAAGACACTTTTCAAAACGTGTTTTTCAGCCCGAAATAAACGCGTTTTTTCAGACAACTGAATCTCCTTGTAATAGCAAGGCTCAGAAGAGCCCACACACTCAGCCCTTAACCCCAGTGTACAGAAAGTGTCAAAACGTGTTTTCCAGCAGAAATAAACATGTTTCTGCAAGTTTGGTCAACCCCATGTAAGTTATGGGGCAGTAACATCACACTTTTCAAAACGTGTTTTTCAGCCCGAAATAAACGCGTTTTTTCAGACAACTGAATCTACTTGTAACAGCAAGGCTCAGAAGTGCCCACACACTCAGCCCTTAACCCCAGTGTGCAGAAAGTGTCAAAACGTGTTTTCCAGCAGAAATAAACATGTTTCTGCAAGTTTGGTCAACCCCATGTAAGTTATGGGGCAGTAACAAGACACTTTTCAAAACGTGTTTTTCAGCCCGAAATAAACGCGTTTTTTTTAGACAACTGAATCTCCTTGTAATAGTAAGGCTCAGAAGAGCCCACACACTCAGCCCTTAACCCCAGTGTACAGAAAGTGTCCAAACGTGTTTTTCAGCAGAAATAAACATGTTTCTGCAAGTTTGGTCACCCCCATGTAAGTTATGGGGCAGTAACAAGACACTTTTCAAAACGTGTTTTTCAGCCCGAAATAAACGCGTTTTTTCAGACAACTGAATCTCCTTGTAATAGCAAGGCTCAGAAGAGCCCACACACTCAGCCCTTAACACCAGTGTACAGAAAGTGTCCAAACGTGTTTTTCAGCAGAAATAAACATGTTTCTGCAAGTTTGATCACCCCCATGTAAGTTATGGGGCAGTAACAAGACACTTTTCAAAACGTGTTTTTCAGCCCGAAATAAACGCGTTTTTTCAGACAACTGAATCCCTTGTAATAGCAAGGCTCAGAAGAGCCCACACACTCAGCCCTTAACCCCAGTGTACAGAAAGTGTCAAAACGTGTTTTCCAGCAGAAATAAACATGTTTCTGCAAGTTTGGTCAACCCCATGTAAGTTATGGGGCAGTAACATCACACTTTTCAAAACGTGTTTTTCAGCCCGAAATAAACGCGTTTTTTCAGACAACTGAATCTACTTGTAACAGCAAGGCTCAGAAGTGCCCACACCCTCAGCCCTTAACCCCAGTGTGCAGAAAGTGTCAAAACGTGTTTTCCAGCAGAAATAAACATGTTTCTGCAAGTTTGGTCAACCCCATGTAAGTTATGGGGCAGTAACAAGACACTTTTCAAAACGTGTTTTTCAGCCCGAAATAAACGCGTTTTTTCAGACAACTGAATCTCCTTGTAATAGTAAGGCTCAGAAGAGCCCACACACTCAGCCCTTAACCCCAGTGTACAGAAAGTGTCCAAACGTGTTTTTCAGCAGAAATAAACATGTTTCTGCAAGTTTGGTCACCCCCATGTAAGTTATGGGGCAGTAACAAGACACTTTTCAAAACGTGTTTTTCAGCCCGAAATAAACGCGTTTTTTCAGACAACTGAATCTCCTTGTAATAGCAAGGCTCAGAAGAGCCCACACACTCAGCCCTTAACCCCAGTGTACAGAAAGTGTCAAAACGTGTTTTCCAGCAGAAATAAACATGTTTCTGCAAGTTTGGTCAACCCCATGTAAGTTATGGGGCAGTAACATCACACTTTTCAAAACATGTTTTTCAGCCCGAAATAAACACGTTTTTTCAGACAACTGAATCTACTTGTAACAGCAAGGCTCAGAAGTGCCCACACACTCAGCCCTTAACCCCAGTGTGCAGAAAGGGTCAAAACGTGTTTTTCAGCAGAAATAAACATGTTTCTGCAAGTTTGGTCAACCCCATGTAAGTTATGGGGCAGTAACAAGACACTTTTCAAAACGTGTTTTTCAGCCCGAAATAAACGCGTTTTTTCAGACAGCAGAATCTCAGTGTAACTGCTAGGCTCACAAGACCCCACACACTCAGCTCTTAACCCCAGTGTGCAGAAAGTGTCCAAACGTGTTTTTCAGCAGAAATAAACATGTTTCTGCAAGTTTGGTCACCCCCATGTAAGTTATGGGGCAGTAACAAGACACTTTTCAAAACGTGTTTTTCAGCCCGAAATAAACGCGTTTTTTCAGACAACTGAATCTCCTTGTAATAGCAAGGCTCAGAAGAGCCCACACACTCAGCCCTTAACCCCAGTGTACAGAAAGTGTCCAAACGTGTTTTTCAGCAGAAATAAACATGTTTCTGCAAGTTTGGTCACCCCCATGTAAGTTATGGGGCAGTAACAAGACACTTTTCAAAACGTGTTTTTCAGCCCGAAATAAACGCGTTTTTTCAGACAACTGAATCTCCTTGTAATAGCAAGGCTCAGAAGAGCCCACACACTCAGCCCTTAACACCAGTGTACAGAAAGTGTCCAAACGTGTTTTTCAGCAGAAATAAACATGTTTCTGCAAGTTTGGTCACCCCCATGTAAGTTATGGGGCAGTAACATCACACTTTTCAAAACGTGTTTTTCAGCCCGAAATAAACGCGTTTTTTCAGACAACTGAATCTCCTTGTAATAGTAAGGCTCAGAAGAGCCCACACACTCAGCCCTTAACCCCAGTGTACAGAAAGTGTCAAAACGTGTTTTCCAGCAGAAATAAACATGTTTCTGCAAGTTTGGTCACCCCCATGTAAGTTATGGGGCAGTAACAAGACACTTTTCAAAACGTGTTTTTCAGCCCGAAATAAACGCGTTTTTTCAGACAACTGAATCTACTTGTAACAGCAAGGCTCAGAAGTGCCCACACACTCAGCCCTTAACCCCAGTGTGCAGAAAGGGTCAAAACGTGTTTTTCAGCAGAAATAAACATGTTTCTGCAAGTTTGGTCAACCCCATGTAAGTTATGGGGCAGTAACAAGACACTTTTCAAAACGTGTTTTTCAGCCCGAAATAAACGCGTTTTTTCAGACAACTGAATCTCCTTGTAATAGCAAGGCTCAGAAGAGCCCACACACTCAGCCCTTAACCCCAGTGTACAGAAAGTGTCAAAACGTGTTTTCCAGCAGAAATAAACATGTTTCTGCAAGTTTGGTCAACCCCATGTAAGTTATGGGGCAGTAACATCACACTTTTCAAAACGTGTTTTTCAGCCCGAAATAAACGCGTTATTTCAGACAACTGAATCTACTTGTAACAGCAAGGCTCAGAAGTGCCCACACACTCAGCCCTTAACCCCAGTGTACAGAAAGTGTCAAAACGTGTTTTCCAGCAGAAATAAACATGTTTCTGCAAGTTTGGTCAACCCCATGTAAGTTATGGGGCAGTAACATCACACTTTTCAAAACGTGTTTTTCAGCCCGAAATAAACGCGTTTTTTCAGACAACTGAATCTACTTGTAACAGCAAGGCTCAGAAGTGCCCACACCCTCAGCCCTTAACCCCAGTGTGCAGAAAGTGTCAAAACGTGTTTTCCAGCAGAAATAAACATGTTTCTGCAAGTTTGGTCAACCCCATGTAAGTTATGGGGCAGTAACAAGACACTTTTCAAAACGTGTTTTTCAGCCCGAAATAAACGCGTTTTTTCAGACAACTGAATCTCCTTGTAATAGTAAGGCTCAGAAGAGCCCACACACTCAGCCCTTAACCCCAGTGTACAGAAAGTGTCCAAACGTGTTTTTCAGCAGAAATAAACATGTTTCTGCAAGTTTGGTCACCCCCATGTAAGTTATGGGGCAGTAACAAGACACTTTTCAAAACGTGTTTTTCAGCCCGAAATAAACGCGTTTTTTCAGACAACTGAATCTCCTTGTAATAGCAAGGCTCAGAAGAGCCCACACACTCAGCCCTTAACCCCAGTGTACAGAAAGTGTCAAAACGTGTTTTCCAGCAGAAATAAACATGTTTCTGCAAGTTTGGTCAACCCCATGTAAGTTATGGGGCAGTAACAAGACACTTTTCAAAACGTGTTTTTCAGCCCGAAATAAACGCGTTTTTTCATACAACTGAATCTCCTTGTAATAGCAAGGCTCAGAAGTGCCCACACACTCAGCCCTTAACCCCAGTGTGCAGAAAGGGTCAAAACGTGTTTTTCAGCAGAAATAAACATGTTTCTGCAAGTTTGGTCAACCCCATGTAAGTTATGGGGCAGTAACAAGACACTTTTCAAAACGTGTTTTTCAGCCCGAAATAAACGCGTTTTTTCAGACAACTGAATCTACTTGTAACAGCAAGGCTCAGAAGTGCCCACACACTCAGCCCTTAACCCCAGTGTGCAGAAAGTGTCAAAACGTGTTTTTCAGCAGAAATAAACATGTTTCTGCAAGTTTGGTCAACCCCATGTAAGTTATGGGGCAGTAACATCACACTTTTCAAAACGTGTTTTTCAGCCCGAAATAAACGCGTTTTTTCAGACAACTGAATCTCCTTGTAATAGCAAGGCTCAGAAGAGCCCACACACTCAGCCCTTAACCCCAGTGTACAGAAAGTGTCAAAACGTGTTTTCCAGCAGAAATAAACATGTTTCTGCAAGTTTGGTCAACCCCATGTAAGTTATGGGGCAGTAACATCACACTTTTCAAAACGTGTTTTTCAGCCCGAAATAAACGCGTTTTTTCAGACAACTGAATCTCCTTGTAATAGCAAGGCTCAGAAGAGCCCACACACTCAGCCCTTAACCCCAGTGTACAGAAAGTGTCAAAACGTGTTTTCCAGCAGAAATAAACATGTTTCTGCAAGTTTGGTCAACCCCATGTAAGTTATGGGGCAGTAACATCACACTTTTCAAAACGTGTTTTTCAGCCCGAAATAAACGCGTTTTTTCAGACAACTGAATCTACTTGTAACAGCAAGGCTCAGAAGTGCCCACACACTCAGCCCTTAACCCCAGTGTGCAGAAAGTGTCAAAACGTGTTTTCCAGCAGAAATAAACATGTTTCTGCAAGTTTGGTCAACCCCATGTAAGTTATGGGGCAGTAACAAGACACTTTTCAAAACGTGTTTTTCAGCCCGAAATAAACGCGTTTTTTTAGACAACTGAATCTCCTTGTAATAGTAAGGCTCAGAAGAGCCCACACACTCAGCCCTTAACCCCAGTGTACAGAAAGTGTCCAAACGTGTTTTTCAGCAGAAATAAACATGTTTCTGCAAGTTTGGTCACCCCCATGTAAGTTATGGGGCAGTAACAAGACACTTTTCAAAACGTGTTTTTCAGCCCGAAATAAACGCGTTTTTTCAGACAACTGAATCTCCTTGTAATAGCAAGGCTCAGAAGAGCCCACACACTCAGCCCTTAACCCCAGTGTACAGAAAGTGTCCAAACGTGTTTTTCAGCAGAAATAAACATGTTTCTGCAAGTTTGGTCACCCCCATGTAAGTTATGGGGCAGTAACAAGACACTTTTCAAAACGTGTTTTTCAGCCCGAAATAAACGCGTTTTTTCAGACAACTGAATCTCCTTGTAATAGCAAGGCTCAGAAGAGCCCACACACTCAGCCCTTAACCCCAGTGTACAGAAAGTGTCAAAACGTGTTTTCCAGCAGAAATAAACATGTTTCTGCAAGTTTGGTCAACCCCATGTAAGTTATGGGGCAGTAACATCACACTTTTCAAAACGTGTTTTTCAGCCCGAAATAAACGCGTTTTTTCAGACAACTGAATCTACTTGTAACAGCAAGGCTCAGAAGTGCCCACACACTCAGCCCTTAACCCCAGTGTGCAGAAAGTGTCAAAACGTGTTTTCCAGCAGAAATAAACATGTTTCTGCAAGTTTGGTCAACCCCATGTAAGTTATGGGGCAGTAACAAGACACTTTTCAAAACGTGTTTTTCAGCCCGAAATAAACGCGTTTTTTTAGACAACTGAATCTCCTTGTAATAGTAAGGCTCAGAAGAGCCCACACACTCAGCCCTTAACCCCAGTGTACAGAAAGTGTCCAAACGTGTTTTTCAGCAGAAATAAACATGTTTCTGCAAGTTTGGTCACCCCCATGTAAGTTATGGGGCAGTAACAAGACACTTTTCAAAACGTGTTTTTCAGCCCGAAATAAACGCGTTTTTTCAGACAACTGAATCTCCTTGTAATAGCAAGGCTCAGAAGAGCCCACACACTCAGCCCTTAACACCAGTGTACAGAAAGTGTCCAAACGTGTTTTTCAGCAGAAATAAACATGTTTCTGCAAGTTTGATCACCCCCATGTAAGTTATGGGGCAGTAACAAGACACTTTTCAAAACGTGTTTTTCAGCCCGAAATAAACGCGTTTTTTCAGACAACTGAATCCCCTTGTAATAGCAAGGCTCAGAAGAGCCCACACACTCAGCCCTTAACCCCAGTGTACAGAAAGTGTCAAAACGTGTTTTCCAGCAGAAATAAACATGTTTCTGCAAGTTTGGTCAACCCCATGTAAGTTATGGGGCAGTAACATCACACTTTTCAAAACGTGTTTTTCAGCCCGAAATAAACGCGTTTTTTCAGACAACTGAATCTACTTGTAACAGCAAGGCTCAGAAGTGCCCACACCCTCAGCCCTTAACCCCAGTGTGCAGAAAGTGTCAAAACGTGTTTTCCAGCAGAAATAAACATGTTTCTGCAAGTTTGGTCAACCCCATGTAAGTTATGGGGCAGTAACAAGACACTTTTCAAAACGTGTTTTTCAGCCCGAAATAAACGCGTTTTTTCAGACAACTGAATCTCCTTGTAATAGTAAGGCTCAGAAGAGCCCACACACTCAGCCCTTAACCCCAGTGTACAGAAAGTGTCCAAACGTGTTTTTCAGCAGAAATAAACATGTTTCTGCAAGTTTGGTCACCCCCATGTAAGTTATGGGGCAGTAACAAGACACTTTTCAAAACGTGTTTTTCAGCCCGAAATAAACGCGTTTTTTCAGACAACTGAATCTCCTTGTAATAGCAAGGCTCAGAAGAGCCCACACACTCAGCCCTTAACCCCAGTGTACAGAAAGTGTCAAAACGTGTTTTCCAGCAGAAATAAACATGTTTCTGCAAGTTTGGTCAACCCCATGTAAGTTATGGGGCAGTAACATCACACTTTTCAAAACATGTTTTTCAGCCCGAAATAAACACGTTTTTTCAGACAACTGAATCTACTTGTAACAGCAAGGCTCAGAAGTGCCCACACACTCAGCCCTTAACCCCAGTGTGCAGAAAGGGTCAAAACGTGTTTTTCAGCAGAAATAAACATGTTTCTGCAAGTTTGGTCAACCCCATGTAAGTTATGGGGCAGTAACAAGACACTTTTCAAAACGTGTTTTTCAGCCCGAAATAAACGCGTTTTTTCAGACAGCAGAATCTCAGTGTAACTGCTAGGCTCACAAGACCCCACACACTCAGCTCTTAACCCCAGTGTGCAGAAAGTGTCCAAACGTGTTTTTCAGCAGAAATAAACATGTTTCTGCAAGTTTGGTCACCCCCATGTAAGTTATGGGGCAGTAACAAGACACTTTTCAAAACGTGTTTTTCAGCCCGAAATAAACGCGTTTTTTCAGACAACTGAATCTCCTTGTAATAGCAAGGCTCAGAAGAGCCCACACACTCAGCCCTTAACACCAGTGTACAGAAAGTGTCCAAACGTGTTTTTCAGCAGAAATAAACATGTTTCTGCAAGTTTGGTCACCCCCATGTAAGTTATGGGGCAGTAACATCACACTTTTCAAAACGTGTTTTTCAGCCCGAAATAAACGCGTTTTTTCAGACAACTGAATCTCCTTGTAATAGTAAGGCTCAGAAGAGCCCACACACTCAGCCCTTAACCCCAGTGTACAGAAAGTGTCAAAACGTGTTTTCCAGCAGAAATAAACATGTTTCTGCAAGTTTGGTCACCCCCATGTAAGTTATGGGGCAGTAACAAGACACTTTTCAAAACGTGTTTTTCAGCCCGAAATAAACGCGTTTTTTCAGACAACTGAATCTACTTGTAACAGCAAGGCTCAGAAGTGCCCACACACTCAGCCCTTAACCCCAGTGTGCAGAAAGGGTCAAAACGTGTTTTTCAGCAGAAATAAACATGTTTCTGCAAGTTTGGTCAACCCCATGTAAGTTATGGGGCAGTAACAAGACACTTTTCAAAACGTGTTTTTCAGCCCGAAATAAACGCGTTTTTTCAGACAACTGAATCTCCTTGTAATAGCAAGGCTCAGAAGAGCCCACACACTCAGCCCTTAACCCCAGTGTACAGAAAGTGTCAAAACGTGTTTTCCAGCAGAAATAAACATGTTTCTGCAAGTTTGGTCAACCCCATGTAAGTTATGGGGCAGTAACATCACACTTTTCAAAACGTGTTTTTCAGCCCGAAATAAACGCGTTATTTCAGACAACTGAATCTACTTGTAACAGCAAGGCTCAGAAGTGCCCACACACTCAGCCCTTAACCCCAGTGTGCAGAAAGTGTCAAAACGTGTTTTTCAGCAGAAATAAACATGTTTCTGCAAGTTTGGTCACCCCCATGTAAGTTATGGGGCAGTAACAAGACACTTTTCAAAACGTGTTTTTCAGCCCGAAATAAACGCGTTTTTTCAGACAACTGAATCTCCTTGTAATAGCAAGGCTCAGAAGAGCCCACACACTCAGCCCTTAACACCAGTGTACAGAAAGTGTCCAAACGTGTTTTTCAGCAGAAATAAACATGTTTCTGCAAGTTTGATCACCCCCATGTAAGTTATGGGGCAGTAACAAGACACTTTTCAAAACGTGTTTTTCAGCCCGAAATAAACGCGTTTTTTCAGACAACTGAATCCCCTTGTAATAGCAAGGCTCAGAAGAGCCCACACACTCAGCCCTTAACCCCAGTGTACAGAAAGTGTCAAAACGTGTTTTCCAGCAGAAATAAACATGTTTCTGCAAGTTTGGTCAACCCCATGTAAGTTATGGGGCAGTAACATCACACTTTTCAAAACGTGTTTTTCAGCCCGAAATAAACGCGTTTTTTCAGACAACTGAATCTACTTGTAACAGCAAGGCTCAGAAGTGCCCACACCCTCAGCCCTTAACCCCAGTGTGCAGAAAGTGTCAAAACGTGTTTTCCAGCAGAAATAAACATGTTTCTGCAAGTTTGGTCAACCCCATGTAAGTTATGGGGCAGTAACAAGACACTTTTCAAAACGTGTTTTTCAGCCCGAAATAAACGCGTTTTTTCAGACAACTGAATCTCCTTGTAATAGTAAGGCTCAGAAGAGCCCACACACTCAGCCCTTAACCCCAGTGTACAGAAAGTGTCCAAACGTGTTTTTCAGCAGAAATAAACATGTTTCTGCAAGTTTGGTCACCCCCATGTAAGTTATGGGGCAGTAACAAGACACTTTTCAAAACGTGTTTTTCAGCCCGAAATAAACGCGTTTTTTCAGACAACTGAATCTCCTTGTAATAGCAAGGCTCAGAAGAGCCCACACACTCAGCCCTTAACCCCAGTGTACAGAAAGTGTCAAAACGTGTTTTCCAGCAGAAATAAACATGTTTCTGCAAGTTTGGTCAACCCCATGTAAGTTATGGGGCAGTAACAAGACACTTTTCAAAACGTGTTTTTCAGCCCGAAATAAACGCGTTTTTTCATACAACTGAATCTCCTTGTAATAGCAAGGCTCAGAAGTGCCCACACACTCAGCCCTTAACCCCAGTGTGCAGAAAGGGTCAAAACGTGTTTTTCAGCAGAAATAAACATGTTTCTGCAAGTTTGGTCAACCCCATGTAAGTTATGGGGCAGTAACAAGACACTTTTCAAAACGTGTTTTTCAGCCCGAAATAAACGCGTTTTTTCAGACAACTGAATCTACTTGTAACAGCAAGGCTCAGAAGTGCCCACACACTCAGCCCTTAACCCCAGTGTGCAGAAAGTGTCAAAACGTGTTTTTCAGCAGAAATAAACATGTTTCTGCAAGTTTGGTCAACCCCATGTAAGTTATGGGGCAGTAACATCACACTTTTCAAAACGTGTTTTTCAGCCCGAAATAAACGCGTTTTTTCAGACAACTGAATCTCCTTGTAATAGCAAGGCTCAGAAGAGCCCACACACTCAGCCCTTAACCCCAGTGTACAGAAAGTGTCAAAACGTGTTTTCCAGCAGAAATAAACATGTTTCTGCAAGTTTGGTCAACCCCATGTAAGTTATGGGGCAGTAACATCACACTTTTCAAAACGTGTTTTTCAGCCCGAAATAAACGCGTTTTTTCAGACAACTGAATCTCCTTGTAATAGCAAGGCTCAGAAGAGCCCACACACTCAGCCCTTAACCCCAGTGTACAGAAAGTGTCAAAACGTGTTTTCCAGCAGAAATAAACATGTTTCTGCAAGTTTGGTCAACCCCATGTAAGTTATGGGGCAGTAACATCACACTTTTCAAAACGTGTTTTTCAGCCCGAAATAAACGCGTTTTTTCAGACAACTGAATCTACTTGTAACAGCAAGGCTCAGAAGTGCCCACACACTCAGCCCTTAACCCCAGTGTGCAGAAAGTGTCAAAACGTGTTTTCCAGCAGAAATAAACATGTTTCTGCAAGTTTGGTCAACCCCATGTAAGTTATGGGGCAGTAACAAGACACTTTTCAAAACGTGTTTTTCAGCCCGAAATAAACGCGTTTTTTTAGACAACTGAATCTCCTTGTAATAGTAAGGCTCAGAAGAGCCCACACACTCAGCCCTTAACCCCAGTGTACAGAAAGTGTCCAAACGTGTTTTTCAGCAGAAATAAACATGTTTCTGCAAGTTTGGTCACCCCCATGTAAGTTATGGGGCAGTAACAAGACACTTTTCAAAACGTGTTTTTCAGCCCGAAATAAACGCGTTTTTTCAGACAACTGAATCTCCTTGTAATAGCAAGGCTCAGAAGAGCCCACACACTCAGCCCTTAACACCAGTGTACAGAAAGTGTCCAAACGTGTTTTTCAGCAGAAATAAACATGTTTCTGCAAGTTTGATCACCCCCATGTAAGTTATGGGGCAGTAACAAGACACTTTTCAAAACGTGTTTTTCAGCCCGAAATAAACGCGTTTTTTCAGACAACTGAATCCCCTTGTAATAGCAAGGCTCAGAAGAGCCCACACACTCAGCCCTTAACCCCAGTGTACAGAAAGTGTCAAAACGTGTTTTCCAGCAGAAATAAACATGTTTCTGCAAGTTTGGTCAACCCCATGTAAGTTATGGGGCAGTAACATCACACTTTTCAAAACGTGTTTTTCAGCCCGAAATAAACGCGTTTTTTCAGACAACTGAATCTACTTGTAACAGCAAGGCTCAGAAGTGCCCACACCCTCAGCCCTTAACCCCAGTGTGCAGAAAGTGTCAAAACGTGTTTTCCAGCAGAAATAAACATGTTTCTGCAAGTTTGGTCAACCCCATGTAAGTTATGGGGCAGTAACAAGACACTTTTCAAAACGTGTTTTTCAGCCCGAAATAAACGCGTTTTTTCAGACAACTGAATCTCCTTGTAATAGTAAGGCTCAGAAGAGCCCACACACTCAGCCCTTAACCCCAGTGTACAGAAAGTGTCCAAACGTGTTTTTCAGCAGAAATAAACATGTTTCTGCAAGTTTGGTCACCCCCATGTAAGTTATGGGGCAGTAACAAGACACTTTTCAAAACGTGTTTTTCAGCCCGAAATAAACGCGTTTTTTCAGACAACTGAATCTCCTTGTAATAGCAAGGCTCAGAAGAGCCCACACACTCAGCCCTTAACCCCAGTGTACAGAAAGTGTCAAAACGTGTTTTCCAGCAGAAATAAACATGTTTCTGCAAGTTTGGTCAACCCCATGTAAGTTATGGGGCAGTAACATCACACTTTTCAAAACATGTTTTTCAGCCCGAAATAAACACGTTTTTTCAGACAACTGAATCTACTTGTAACAGCAAGGCTCAGAAGTGCCCACACACTCAGCCCTTAACCCCAGTGTGCAGAAAGGGTCAAAACGTGTTTTTCAGCAGAAATAAACATGTTTCTGCAAGTTTGGTCAACCCCATGTAAGTTATGGGGCAGTAACAAGACACTTTTCAAAACGTGTTTTTCAGCCCGAAATAAACGCGTTTTTTCAGACAGCAGAATCTCAGTGTAACTGCTAGGCTCACAAGACCCCACACACTCAGCTCTTAACCCCAGTGTGCAGAAAGTGTCCAAACGTGTTTTTCAGCAGAAATAAACATGTTTCTGCAAGTTTGGTCACCCCCATGTAAGTTATGGGGCAGTAACAAGACACTTTTCAAAACGTGTTTTTCAGCCCGAAATAAACGCGTTTTTTCAGACAACTGAATCTCCTTGTAATAGCAAGGCTCAGAAGAGCCCACACACTCAGCCCTTAACACCAGTGTACAGAAAGTGTCCAAACGTGTTTTTCAGCAGAAATAAACATGTTTCTGCAAGTTTGGTCACCCCCATGTAAGTTATGGGGCAGTAACATCACACTTTTCAAAACGTGTTTTTCAGCCCGAAATAAACGCGTTTTTTCAGACAACTGAATCTCCTTGTAATAGTAAGGCTCAGAAGAGCCCACACACTCAGCCCTTAACCCCAGTGTACAGAAAGTGTCAAAACGTGTTTTCCAGCAGAAATAAACATGTTTCTGCAAGTTTGGTCACCCCCATGTAAGTTATGGGGCAGTAACAAGACACTTTTCAAAACGTGTTTTTCAGCCCGAAATTAAACGCGTTTTTTCAGACAACTGAATCTACTTGTAACAGCAAGGCTCAGAAGTGCCCACACACTCAGCCCTTAACCCCAGTGTGCAGAAAGGGTCAAAACGTGTTTTTCAGCAGAAATAAACATGTTTCTGCAAGTTTGGTCAACCCCATGTAAGTTATGGGGCAGTAACAAGACACTTTTCAAAACGTGTTTTTCAGCCCGAAATAAACGCGTTTTTTCAGACAACTGAATCTCCTTGTAATAGCAAGGCTCAGAAGAGCCCACACACTCAGCCCTTAACCCCAGTGTACAGAAAGTGTCAAAACGTGTTTTCCAGCAGAAATAAACATGTTTCTGCAAGTTTGGTCAACCCCATGTAAGTTATGGGGCAGTAACATCACACTTTTCAAAACGTGTTTTTCAGCCCGAAATAAACGCGTTATTTCAGACAACTGAATCTACTTGTAACAGCAAGGCTCAGAAGTGCCCACACACTCAGCCCTTAACCCCAGTGTGCAGAAAGTGTCAAAACGTGTTTTTCAGCAGAAATAAACATGTTTCTGCAAGTTTGGTCACCCCCATGTAAGTTATGGGGCAGTAACAAGACACTTTTCAAAACGTGTTTTTCAGCCCGAAATAAACGCGTTTTTTCAGACAACTGAATCTCCTTGTAATAGCAAGGCTCAGAAGAGCCCACACACTCAGCCCTTAACACCAGTGTACAGAAAGTGTCCAAACGTGTTTTCCAGCAGAAATAAACATGTTTCTGCAAGTTTGGTCAACCCCATGTAAGTTATGGGGCAGTAACATCACACTTTTCAAAACGTGTTTTTCAGCCCGAAATAAACGCGTTTTTTCAGACAACTGAATCTACTTGTAACAGCAAGGCTCAGAAGTGCCCACACCCTCAGCCCTTAACCCCAGTGTGCAGAAAGTGTCAAAACGTGTTTTCCAGCAGAAATAAACATGTTTCTGCAAGTTTGGTCAACCCCATGTAAGTTATGGGGCAGTAACAAGACACTTTTCAAAACGTGTTTTTCAGCCCGAAATAAACGCGTTTTTTCAGACAACTGAATCTCCTTGTAATAGTAAGGCTCAGAAGAGCCCACACACTCAGCCCTTAACCCCAGTGTACAGAAAGTGTCAAAACGTGTTTTCCAGCAGAAATAAACATGTTTCTGCAAGTTTGGTCAACCCCATGTAAGTTATGGGGCAGTAACAAGACACTTTTCAAAACGTGTTTTTCAGCCCGAAATAAACGCGTTTTTTCATACAACTGAATCTCCTTGTAATAGCAAGGCTCAGAAGTGCACACACACTCAGCCCTTAACCCCAGTGTGCAGAAAGGGTCAAAACGTGTTTTTCAGCAGAAATAAACATGTTTCTGCAAGTTTGGTCAACCCCATGTAAGTTATGGGGCAGTAACAAGACACTTTTCAAAACGTGTTTTTCAGCCCGAAATAAACGCGTTTTTTCAGACAACTGAATCTACTTGTAACAGCAAGGCTCAGAAGTGCCCACACACTCAGCCCTTAACCCCAGTGTGCAGAAAGTGTCAAAACGTGTTTTTCAGCAGAAATAAACATGTTTCTGCAAGTTTGGTCAACCCCATGTAAGTTATGGGGCAGTAACATCACACTTTTCAAAACGTGTTTTTCAGCCCGAAATAAACGCGTTTTTTCAGACAACTGAATCTCCTTGTAATAGCAAGGCTCAGAAGAGCCCACACACTCAGCCCTTAACCCCAGTGTACAGAAAGTGTCAAAACGTGTTTTCCAGCAGAAATAAACATGTTTCTGCAAGTTTGGTCAACCCCATGTAAGTTATGGGGCAGTAACATCACACTTTTCAAAACGTGTTTTTCAGCCCGAAATAAACGCGTTTTTTCAGACAACTGAATCTCCTTGTAATAGCAAGGCTCAGAAGAGCCCACACACTCAGCCCTTTAACCCAGTGTACAGAAAGTGTCAAAACGTGTTTTCCAGCAGAAATAAACATGTTTCTGCAAGTTTGGTCAACCCATGTAAGTTATGGGGCAGTAACATCACACTTTTCAAAACGTGTTTTTCAGCCCGAAATAAACGCGTTTTTTTAGACAACTGAATCTACTTGTAACAGCAAGGCTCAGAAGTGCCCACACACTCAGCCCTTAACCCCAGTGTGCAGAAAGTGTCAAAACGTGTTTTCCAGCAGAAATAAACATGTTTCTGCAAGTTTGGTCAACCCCATGTAAGTTATGGGGCAGTAACAAGACACTTTTCAAAACGTGTTTTTCAGCCCGAAATAAACGCGTTTTTTAGACAACTGAATCTCCTTGTAATAGTAAGGCTCAGAAGAGCCCACACACTCAGCCCTTAACCCCAGTATACAGAAAGTGTCCAAACGTGGTTTTTCAGCAGAAATAAACATGTTTCTGCAAGTTTGGTCACCCCCATGTAAGTTATGGGGCAGTAACAAGACACTTTTCAAAACGTGTTTTTCAGCCCGAAATAAACGCGTTTTTTCAGACAACTGAATCTCCTTGTAATAGCAAGGCTCAGAAGAGCCCACACACTCAGCCCTTAACCCCAGTGTACAGAAAGTGTCAAAACGTTTTTCCAGCAGAAATAAACATGTTTCTGCAAGTTTGGTCAACCCCATGTAAGTTATGGGGCAGTAACAAGACACTTTTCAAAACGTGTTTTTCAGCCCGAAATAAACGCGTTTTTTCATACAACTGAATCTCCTTGTAATAGCAAGGCTCAGAAGTGCCCACACACTCAGCCCTTAACCCCAGTGTGCAGAAAGGGTCAAAACGTGTTTTTCAGCAGAAATAAACATGTTTCTGCAAGTTTGGTCAACCCCATGTAAGTTATGGGGCAGTAACAAGACACTTTTCAAAACGTGTTTTTCAGCCCGAAATAAACGCGTTTTTTCAAACAACTGAAACTACTTGTAACAGCAAGGCTCAGAAGTGCCCACACACTCAGCCCTTAACCCCAGTGTGCAGAAAGTGTCAAAACGTGTTTTTCAGCAGAAATAAACATGTTTCTGCAAGTTTGGTCAACCCCATGTAAGTTATGGGGCAGTAACATCACACTTTTCAAAACGTGTTTTTCAGCCCGAAATAAACGCGTTTTTTCAGACAACTGAATCTACTTGTAACAGCAAGGCTCAGAAGTGCCCACACACTCAGCCCTTAACCCCAGTGTGCAGAAAGGGTCAAAACGTGTTTTTCAGCAGAAATAAACATGTTTCTGCAAGTTTGGTCAACCCCATGTAAGTTATGGGGCAGTAACAAGACACTTTTCAAAACGTGTTTTTCAGCCCGAAATAACGCGTTTTTTCAGACAACTGAATCTCCTTGTAATAGCAAGGCTCAGAAGAGCCCACACACTCAGCCCTTAACCCCAGTGTACAGAAAGTGTCAAAACGTGTTTTCCAGCAGAAATAAACATGTTTCTGCAAGTTTGGTCAACCCCATGTAAGTTATGGGGCAGTAACATCACACTTTTCAAAACGTGTTTTTCAGCCCGAAATAAACGCGTTTTTTCAGACAACTGAATCTACTTGTAACAGCAAGGCTCAGAAGTGCCCACACACTCAGCCCTTAACCCCAGTGTGCAGAAAGTGTCAAAACGTGTTTTCCAGCAGAAATAAACATGTTTCTGCAAGTTTGGTCAACCCCATGTAAGTTATAGGGCAGTAACAAGACACTTTTCAAAACGTGTTTTTCAGCCCGAAATAAACGCGTTTTTTTAGACAACTGAATCTCCTTGTAATAGTAAGGCTCAGAAGAGCCCACACACTCAGCCCTTAACCCCAGTGTACAGAAAGTGTCCAAACGTGTTTTTCAGCAGAAATAAACATGTTTCTGCAAGTTTGGTCACCCCCATGTAAGTTATGGGGCAGTAACAAGACACTTTTCAAAACGTGTTTTTCAGCCCGAAATAAACGCGTTTTTTCAGACAACTGAATCTCCTTGTAATAGCAAGGCTCAGAAGAGCCCACACACTCAGCCCTTAACCCCAGTGTACAGAAAGTGTCAAAACGTGTTTTCCAGCAGAAATAAACATGTTTCTGCAAGTTTGGTCAACCCCATGTAAGTTATGGGGCAGTAACAAGACACTTTTCAAAACGTGTTTTTCAGCCCGAAATAAACGCGTTTTTTCATACAACTGAATCTCCTTGTAATAGCAAGGCTCAGAAGTGCCCACACACTCAGCCCTTAACCCCAGTGTGCAGAAAGGGTCAAAACGTGTTTTTCAGCAGAAATAAACATGTTTCTGCAAGTTTGGTCAACCCCATGTAAGTTATGGGGCAGTAACAAGACACTTTTCAAAACGTGTTTTTCAGCCCGAAATAAACGCGTTTTTTCAGACAACTGAATCTACTTGTAACAGCAAGGCTCAGAAGTGCCCACACACTCAGCCCTTAACCCCAGTGTGCAGAAAGTGTCAAAACGTGTTTTTCAGCAGAAATAAACATGTTTCTGCAAGTTTGGTCAACCCCATGTAAGTTATGGGGCAGTAACATCACACTTTTCAAAACGTGTTTTTCAGCCCGAAATAAACGCGTTTTTTCAGACAACTGAATCTCCTTGTAATAGCAAGGCTCAGAAGAGCCCACACACTCAGCCCTTAACCCCAGTGTACAGAAAGTGTCAAAACGTGTTTTCCAGCAGAAATAAACATGTTTCTGCAAGTTTGGTCAACCCCATGTAAGTTATGGGGCAGTAACATCACACTTTTCAAAACGTGTTTTTCAGCCCGAAATAAACGCGTTTTTTCAGACAACTGAATCTCCTTGTAATAGCAAGGCTCAGAAGAGCCCACACACTCAGCCCTTAACCCCAGTGTACAGAAAGTGTCAAAACGTGTTTTCCAGCAGAAATAAACATGTTTCTGCAAGTTTGGTCAACCCCATGTAAGTTATGGGGCAGTAACATCACACTTTTCAAAACGTGTTTTTCAGCCCGAAATAAACGCGTTTTTTCAGACAACTGAATCTACTTGTAACAGCAAGGCTCAGAAGTGCCCACACACTCAGCCCTTAACCCCAGTGTGCAGAAAGTGTCAAAACGTGTTTTCCAGCAGAAATAAACATGTTTCTGCAAGTTTGGTCAACCCCATGTAAGTTATGGGGCAGTAACAAGACACTTTTCAAAACGTGTTTTTCAGCCCGAAATAAACGCGTTTTTTTAGACAACTGAATCTCCTTGTAATAGTAAGGCTCAGAAGAGCCCACACACTCAGCCCTTAACCCCAGTGTACAGAAAGTGTCCAAACGTGTTTTTCAGCAGAAATAAACATGTTTCTGCAAGTTTGGTCACCCCCATGTAAGTTATGGGGCAGTAACAAGACACTTTTCAAAACGTGTTTTTCAGCCCGAAATAAACGCGTTTTTTCAGACAACTGAATCTCCTTGTAATAGCAAGGCTCAGAAGAGCCCACACACTCAGCCCTTAACACCAGTGTACAGAAAGTGTCCAAACGTGTTTTTCAGCAGAAATAAACATGTTTCTGCAAGTTTGATCACCCCCATGTAAGTTATGGGGCAGTAACAAGACACTTTTCAAAACGTGTTTTTCAGCCCGAAATAAACGCGTTTTTTCAGACAACTGAATCCCCTTGTAATAGCAAGGCTCAGAAGAGCCCACACACTCAGCCCTTAACCCCAGTGTACAGAAAGTGTCAAAACGTGTTTTCCAGCAGAAATAAACATGTTTCTGCAAGTTTGGTCAACCCATGTAAGTTATGGGGCAGTAACATCACACTTTTCAAAACGTGTTTTCAGCCCGAAATAAACGCGTTTTTTCAGACAACTGAATCTACTTGTAACAGCAAGGCTCAGAAGTGCCCACACCCTCAGCCCTTAACCCCAGTGTGCAGAAAGTGTCAAAACGTGTTTTCCAGCAGAAATAAACATGTTTCTGCAAGTTTGGTCAACCCCATGTAAGTTATGGGGCAGTAACAAGACACTTTTCAAAACGTGTTTTTCAGCCCGAAATAAACGCGTTTTTCAGACAACTGAATCTCCTTGTAATAGTAAGGCTCAGAAGAGCCCACACACTCAGCCCTTAACCCCAGTGTACAGAAAGAGTCCAAACGTGTTTTTCAGCAGAAATAAACATGTTTCTGCAAGTTTGGTCACCCCCATGTAAGTTATGGGGCAGTAACAAGACACTTTTCAAAACGTGTTTTTCAGCCCGAAATAAACGCGTTTTTTCAGACAACTGAATCTCCTTGTAATAGCAAGGCTCAGAAGAGCCCACACACTCAGCCCTTAACCCCAGTGTACAGAAAGTGTCAAAACAGTGTTTTCCAGCAGAAATAAACATGTTTCTGCAAGTTTGGGTCAACCCCATGTAAGTTATGGGGCAGTAACATCACACTTTTCAAAACATGTTTTTCAGCCCGAAATAAACACGTTTTTTCAGACAACTGAATCTACTTGTAACAGCAAGGCTCAGAAGTGCCCACACACTCAGCCCTTAACCCCAGTGTGCAGAAAGGGTCAAAACGTGTTTTTCAGCAGAAATAAACATGTTTCTGCAAGTTTGGTCAACCCCATGTAAGTTATGGGGCAGTAACAAGACACTTTTCAAAACGTGTTTTTCAGCCCGAAATAAACGCGTTTTTTCAGACAGCAGAATCTCAGTGTAACTGCTAGGCTCACAAGACCCCACACACTCAGCTCTTAACCCCAGTGTGCAGAAAGTGTCCAAACGTGTTTTTCAGCAGAAATAAACATGTTTCTGCAAGTTTGGTCACCCCCATGTAAGTTATGGGGCAGTAACAAGACACTTTTCAAAACGTGTTTTTCAGCCCGAAATAAACGCGTTTTTTCAGACAACTGAATCTCCTTGTAATAGCAAGGCTCAGAAGAGCCCACACACTCCAGCCTTAACACCAGTGTACAGAAAGTGTCCAAACGTGTTTTTCAGCAGAAATAAACATGTTTCTGCAAGTTTGGTCACCCCCATGTAAGTTATGGGGCAGTAACATCACACTTTTCAAAACGTGTTTTTCAGCCCGAAATAAACGCGTTTTTTCAGACAACTGAATCTCCTTGTAATAGTAAGGCTCAGAAGAGCCCACACACTCAGCCCTTAACCCCAGTGTACAGAAAGTGTCAAAACGTGTTTTCCAGCAGAAATAAACATGTTTCTGCAAGTTTGGTCACCCCCCATGTAAGTTATGGGGCAGTAACAAGACACTTTTCAAAACGTGTTTTTCAGCCCGAAATAAACGCGGTTTTTCAGACAACTGAATCTACTTGTAACAGCAAGGCTCAGAAGTGCCCACACACTCAGCCCTTAACCCCAGTGTGCAGAAAGGTCAAAACGTGTTTTTCAGCAGAAATAAACATGTTTCTGCAAGTTTGGTCAACCCCATGTAAGTTATGGGGCAGTAACAAGACACTTTTCAAAACGTGTTTTTCAGCCCGAAATAAACGCGTTTTTTCAGACAACTGAATCTCCTTGTAATAGCAAGGCTCAGAAGAGCCCACACACTCAGCCCTTAACCCCAGTGTACAGAAAGTGTCAAAACGTGTTTTCCAGCAGAAATAAACATGTTCTGCAAGTTTGGTCAACCCCATGTAAGTTATGGGGCAGTACATCACACTTTTCAAAACGTGTTTTTCAGCCCGAAATAAACGCGTTATTTCAGACAACTGAATCTACTTGTAACAGCAAGGCTCAGAAGTGCCCACACACTCAGCCTTAACCCCTGTGTGCAGAAAGTGTCAAAACGTGTTTTCAGCAGAAATAAACATGTTTCTGCAAGTTTGGTCACCCCCATGTAAGTTATGGGCAGTAACAAGACACTTTTCAAACGTGTTTTTCAGCCCGAAATAAACGCGTTTTTTCAGACAACTGAATCTCCTTGTAATAGCAAGGCTCAGAAGAGCCCACACACTCAGCCCTTAACACCAGTGTACAGAAAGGGTCCAAACGTGTTTTTCAGCAGAAATAAACATGTTTCTGCAAGTTTGATCACCCCCATGTAAGTTATGGGGCAGTAACAAGACACTTTTCAAAACGTGTTTTTCAGCCCGAAATAAAGCGTTTTTTCAGACAACTGAATCCCCTTGTAATAGCAAGGCTCAGAAGAGCCCACACACTCAGCCCTTAACCCCAGTGTACAGAAAGTGTCAAAACGTGTTTTCCAGCAGAAATAAACATGTTTCTGCAAGTTTGGTCAACCCCATGTAAGTTATGGGCAGTAACATCACACTTTTCAAAACGTGTTTTTCAGCCCGAAATAAACGCGTTTTTTCAGACAACTGAATCTACTTGTAACAGCAAGGCTCAGAAGTGCCCACACCCTCAGCCCTTAACCCCAGTGTGCAGAAAGTGTCAAAACGTGTTTTCCAGCAGAAATAAACATGTTTCTGCAAGTTTGGTCAACCCCATGTAAGTTATTGGGGCAGTAACAAGACACTTTTCAAAACGTGTTTTTCAGCCCGAAATAAACGCGTTTTTTCAGACAACTGAATCTCCTTGTAATAGTAAGGCTCAGAAGAGCCCACACACTCAGCCCTTAACCCCAGTGTACAGAAAGTGTCCAAACGTGTTTTTCAGCAGAAATAAACATGTTTCTGCAAGTTTGGTCACCCCCATGTAAGTTATGGGGCAGTAACAAGACACTTTTCAAAACGTGTTTTTTCAGCCCGAAATAAACGCGTTTTTTCAGACAACTGAATCTCCTTGTAATAGCAAGGCTCAGAAGAGCCCACACACTCAGCCCTTAACCCCAGTGTACAGAAAGTGTCAAAACGTGTTTCCAGCAGAAATAAACATGTTTCTGCAAGTTTGGTCAACCCCATGTAAGTTATGGGGCAGTAACAAGACACTTTTCAAAACGTGTTTTTCAGCCCGAAATAAACGCGTTTTTTCATACAACTGAATCTCCTGTAATAGCAAGGCTCAGAAGTGCCCACACACTCAGCCCTTAACCCAGTGTGCAGAAAGGGTCAAAACGTGTTTTTCAGCAGAAATAAACATGTTTCTGCAAGTTTGGTCAACCCCATGTAAGTTATGGGGCAGTAACAAGACACTTTTCAAAACGTGTTTTTCAGCCCGAAATAAACGCGTTTTTCAGACAACTGAATCTACTTGTAACAGCAAGGCTCAGAAGTGCCCACACACTCAGCCCTTAACCCCAGTGTGCAGAAAGTGTCAAAACGTGTTTTTCAGCAGAAATAAACATGTTTCTGCAAGTTTGGTCAACCCCATGTAAGTTATGGGGCAGTAACATCACACTTTTCAAAACGTGTTTTTCAGCCCGAAATAAACGCGTTTTTTCAGACAACTGAATCTCCTTGTAATAGCAAGGCTCAGAAGAGCCCACACACTCAGCCCTTAACCCCAGGTTACAGAAAGTGTCAAAACGTGTTTTCCAGCAGAAATAAACATGTTTTCTGCAAGTTTGGTCAACCCCATGTAAGTTATGGGGCAGTACCATCACACTTTTCAAAACGTGTTTTTCAGCCCGAAATAAACGCGTTTTTTTCAGACAACTGAATCTCCTTGTAATAGCAAGGCTCAGAAGAGCCCACACACTCAGCCCTTAACCCCAGTGTACAGAAAGTGTCAAAACGTGTTTTTCCAGCAGAAATAAACATGTTTCTGCAAGTTTGGTCAACCCCATGTAAGTTATGGGGCAGTAACATCACACTTTTCAAAACGTGTTTTTCAGCCCGAAAATAAACGCGTTTTTTCAGACAACTGAATCTACTTGTAACAGCAAGGCTCAGAAGTGCCCACACACTCAGCCCTTAACCCCAGTGTGCAGAAAGTGTCAAAACGTGTTTTCCAGCAGAAATAAACATGTTTCTGCAAGTTTGGTCAACCCCATGTAAGTTATGGGGCAGTAACAAGACACTTTTCAAAACGTGTTTTTCAGCCCGAAATAAACGCGTTTTTTAGACAACTGAATCTCCTTGTAATAGTAAGGCTCAGAAGAGCCCACACACTCAGCCCTTAACCCCAGTGTACGAAAGTGTCCAAACGTGTTTTTCAGCAGAAATAAACATGTTTCTGCAAGTTTGGTCACCCCCATGTAAGTTATGGGGCAGTAACAAGACACTTTTCAAAACGTGTTTTTCAGCCCGAAATAAACGGGTTTTTTCAGACAACTGAATCTCCTTGTAATAGCAAGGCTCAGAAGAGCCCACACACTCAGCCCTTAACCCCAGTGTACAGAAAGTGTCAAAACGTTTTTCCAGCAGAAATAAACATGTTTCTGCAAGTTTGGTCAACCCCATGTAAGTTATGGGGCAGTAACAAGACACTTTTCAAAACGTGTTTTTCAGCCCGAAATAAACGCGTTTTTTCATACAACTGAATCTCCTTGTAATAGCAAGGCTCAGAAGTGCCCACACACTCAGCCCTTAACCCCAGTGTGCAGAACGGCGTCCAAAACGTTGTTTTTCAGCAGAAATAAACATGTTTGCAAGTTTGGTCAACCCCATGTAAGTTATGGGGCAGTAACAAGACACTTTTCAAAACGTGTTTTTCAGCCCGAAATAAACGCGTTTTTTCAAACAACTGAAACTACTTGTAACAGCAAGGCTCAGAAGTGCCCACACACTCAGCCCTTAACCCCAGTGTGCAGAAAGTGTCAAAACGTGTTTTTCAGCAGAAATAAACATGTTTCTGCAAGTTTGGTCAACCCCATGTAAGTTATGGGGCAGTAACATCACACTTTTCAAAACGTGTTTTTCAGCCCGAAATAAACGCGTTTTTTCAGACAACTGAATCTACTTGTAACAGCAAGGCTCAGAAGTGCCCACACACTCAGCCCTTAACCCCAGTGTGCAGAAAGGGTCAAAACGTGTTTTTCAGCAGAAATAAACATGTTTCTGCAAGTTTGGTCAACCCCATGTAAGTTATGGGGCAGTAACAAGACACTTTTCAAAACGTGTTTTTCAGCCCGAAATAACGCGTTTTTTCAGACAACTGAATCTCCTTGTAATAGCAAGGCTCAGAAGAGCCCACACACTCAGCCCTTAACCCCAGTGTACAGAAAGTGTCAAAACGTGTTTTCCAGCAGAAATAAACATGTTTCTGCAAGTTTGGTCAACCCCATGTAAGTTATGGGGCAGTAACATCACACTTTTCAAAACGTGTTTTTCAGCCCGAAATAAACGCGTTTTTTCAGACAACTGAATCTACTTGTAACAGCAAGGCTCAGAAGTGCCCACACACTCAGCCCTTAACCCCAGTGTGCAGAAAGTGTCAAAACGTGTTTTCCAGCAGAAATAAACATGTTTCTGCAAGTTTGGTCAACCCCATGTAAGTTATGGGGCAGTAACAAGACACTTTTCAAAACGTGTTTTTCAGCCCGAAATAAACGCGTTTTTTTAGACAACTGAATCTCCTTGTAATAGTAAGGCTCAGAAGAGCCCACACACTCAGCCCTTAACCCCAGTGTACAGAAAGTGTCCAAACGTGTTTTTCAGCAGAAATAAACATGTTTCTGCAAGTTTGGTCACCCCCATGTAAGTTATGGGGCAGTAACAAGACACTTTTCAAAACGTGTTTTTCAGCCCGAAATAAACGCGTTTTTTCAGACAACTGAATCTCCTTGTAATAGCAAGGCTCAGAAGAGCCCACACACTCAGCCCTTAACACCAGTGTACAGAAAGTGTCCAAACGTGTTTTTCAGCAGAAATAAACATGTTTCTGCAAGTTTGATCACCCCCATGTAAGTTATGGGGCAGTAACAAGACACTTTTCAAAACGTGTTTTTCAGCCCGAAATAAACGCGTTTTTTCAGACAACTGAATCCCCTTGTAATAGCAAGGCTCAGAAGAGCCCACACACTCAGCCCTTAACCCCAGTGTACAGAAAGTGTCAAAACGTGTTTTCCAGCAGAAATAAACATGTTTCTGCAAGTTTGGTCAACCCCATGTAAGTTATGGGGCAGTAACATCACACTTTTCAAAACGTGTTTTTCAGCCCGAAATAAACGCGTTTTTTCAGACAACTGAATCTACTTGTAACAGCAAGGCTCAGAAGTGCCCACACCCTCAGCCCTTAACCCCAGTGTGCAGAAAGTGTCAAAACGTGTTTTCCAGCAGAAATAAACATGTTTCTGCAAGTTTGGTCAACCCCATGTAAGTTATGGGGCAGTAACAAGACACTTTTCAAAACGTGTTTTTCAGCCCGAAATAAACGCGTTTTTTCAGACAGCAGAATCTCAGTGTAACTGCTAGGCTCACAAGACCCCACACACTCAGCCCTTAACCCCAGTGTGCAGAAAGTGTCCAAACGTGTTTTTCAGCAGAAATAAACATGTTTCTGCAAGTTTGGTCACCCCCATGTAAGTTATGGGGCAGTAACAAGACACTTTTCAAAACGTGTTTTTCAGCCCGAAATAAACGCGTTTTTTCAGACAACTGAATCTCCTTGTAATAGCAAGGCTCAGAAGAGCCCACACACTCAGCCCTTAACACCAGTGTACAGAAAGTGTCCAAACGTGTTTTTCAGCAGAAATAAACATGTTTCTGCAAGTTTGGTCACCCCCATGTAAGTTATGGGGCAGTAACATCACACTTTTCAAAACGTGTTTTTCAGCCCGAAATAAACGCGTTTTTTCAGACAACTGAATCTCCTTGTAATAGTAAGGCTCAGAAGAGCCCACACACTCAGCCCTTAACCCCAGTGTACAGAAAGTGTCAAAACGTGTTTTCCAGCAGAAATAAACATGTTTCTGCAAGTTTGGTCACCCCCATGTAAGTTATGGGGCAGTAACAAGACACTTTTCAAAACGTGTTTTTCAGCCCGAAATAAACGCGTTTTTTCAGACAACTGAATCTACTTGTAACAGCAAGGCTCAGAAGTGCCCACACACTCAGCCCTTAACCCCAGTGTGCAGAAAGGGTCAAAACGTGTTTTTCAGCAGAAATAAACATGTTTCTGCAAGTTTGGTCAACCCCATGTAAGTTATGGGGCAGTAACAAGACACTTTTCAAAACGTGTTTTTCAGCCCGAAATAAACGCGTTTTTTCAGACAACTGAATCTCCTTGTAATAGCAAGGCTCAGAAGAGCCCACACACTCAGCCCTTAACCCCAGTGTACAGAAAGTGTCAAAACGTGTTTTCCAGCAGAAATAAACATGTTTCTGCAAGTTTGGTCAACCCCATGTAAGTTATGGGGCAGTAACATCACACTTTTCAAAACGTGTTTTTCAGCCCGAAATAAACGCGTTATTTCAGACAACTGAATCTACTTGTAACAGCAAGGCTCAGAAGTGCCCACACACTCAGCCCTTAACCCCAGTGTGCAGAAAGTGTCAAAACGTGTTTTTCAGCAGAAATAAACATGTTTCTGCAAGTTTGGTCACCCCCATGTAAGTTATGGGGCAGTAACAAGACACTTTTCAAAACGTGTTTTTCAGCCCGAAATAAACGCGTTTTTTCAGACAACTGAATCTCCTTGTAATAGCAAGGCTCAGAAGAGCCCACACACTCAGCCCTTAACACCAGTGTACAGAAAGTGTCCAAACGTGTTTTTCAGCAGAAATAAACATGTTTCTGCAAGTTTGATCACCCCCATGTAAGTTATGGGGCAGTAACAAGACACTTTTCAAAACGTGTTTTTCAGCCCGAAATAAACGCGTTTTTTCAGACAACTGAATCCCCTTGTAATAGCAAGGCTCAGAAGAGCCCACACACTCAGCCCTTAACCCCAGTGTACAGAAAGTGTCAAAACGTGTTTTCCAGCAGAAATAAACATGTTTCTGCAAGTTTGGTCAACCCCATGTAAGTTATGGGGCAGTAACATCACACTTTTCAAAACGTGTTTTTCAGCCCGAAATAAACGCGTTTTTTCAGACAACTGAATCTACTTGTAACAGCAAGGCTCAGAAGTGCCCACACCCTCAGCCCTTAACCCCAGTGTGCAGAAAGTGTCAAAACGTGTTTTCCAGCAGAAATAAACATGTTTCTGCAAGTTTGGTCACCCCCATGTAAGTTATGGGGCAGTAACAAGACACTTTTCAAAACGTGTTTTTCAGCCCGAAATAAACGCGTTTTTTCAGACAACTGAATCTCCTTGTAATAGCAAGGCTCAGAAGAGCCCACACACTCAGCCCTTAACCCCAGTGTACAGAAAGTGTCAAAACGTGTTTTCCAGCAGAAATAAACATGTTTCTGCAAGTTTGGTCAACCCCATGTAAGTTATGGGGCAGTAACAAGACACTTTTCAAAACGTGTTTTTCAGCCCGAAATAAACGCGTTTTTTCATACAACTGAATCTCCTTGTAATAGCAAGGCTCAGAAGTGCCCACACACTCAGCCCTTAACCGCAGTGTGCAGAAAGGGTCAAAACGTGTTTTTCAGCAGAAATAAACATGTTTCTGCAAGTTTGGTCAACCCCATGTAAGTTATGGGGCAGTAACAAGACACTTTTCAAAACGTGTTTTTCAGCCCGAAATAAACGCGTTTTTTCAGACAACTGAATCTACTTGTAACAGCAAGGCTCAGAAGTGCCCACACACTCAGCCCTTAACCCCAGTGTGCAGAAAGTGTCAAAACGTGTTTTTCAGCAGAAATAAACATGTTTCTGCAAGTTTGGTCAACCCCATGTAAGTTATGGGGCAGTAACATCACACTTTTCAAAACGTGTTTTTCAGCCCGAAATAAACGCGTTTTTTCAGACAACTGAATCTCCTTGTAATAGCAAGGCTCAGAAGAGCCCACACACTCAGCCCTTAACCCCAGTGTACAGAAAGTGTCAAAACGTGTTTTCCAGCAGAAATAAACATGTTTCTGCAAGTTTGGTCAACCCCATGTAAGTTATGGGGCAGTAACATCACACTTTTCAAAACGTGTTTTTCAGCCCGAAATAAACGCGTTTTTTCAGACAACTGAATCTACTTGTAACAGCAAGGCTCAGAAGTGCCCACACACTCAGCCCTTAACCCCAGTGTGCAGAAAGTGTCAAAACGTGTCTTCCAGCAGAAATAAACATGTTTCTGCAAGTTTGGTCAACCCCATGTAAGTTATGGGGCAGTAACAAGACACTTTTCAAAACGTGTTTTTCAGCCCGAAATAAACGCGTTTTTTTAGACAACTGAATCTCCTTGTAATAGTAAGGCTCAGAAGAGCCCACACACTCAGCCCTTAACCCCAGTGTACAGAAAGTGTCCAAACGTGTTTTTCAGCAGAAATAAACATGTTTCTGCAAGTTTGGTCACCCCCATGTAAGTTATGGGGCAGTAACAAGACACTTTTCAAAACGTGTTTTTCAGCCCGAAATAAACGCGTTTTTTCAGACAACTGAATCTCCTTGTAATAGCAAGGCTCAGAAGAGCCCACACACTCAGCCCTTAACCCCAGTGTACAGAAAGTGTCAAAACGTTTTTCCAGCAGAAATAAACATGTTTCTGCAAGTTTGGTCAACCCCATGTAAGTTATGGGGCAGTAACAAGACACTTTTCAAAACGTGTTTTTCAGCCCGAAATAAACGCGTTTTTTCATACAACTGAATCTCCTTGTAATAGCAAGGCTCAGAAGTGCCCACACACTCAGCCCTTAACCCCAGTGTGCAGAAAGGGTCAAAACGTGTTTTTCAGCAGAAATAAACATGTTTCTGCAAGTTTGGTCAACCCCATGTAAGTTATGGGGCAGTAACAAGACACTTTTCAAAACGTGTTTTTCAGCCCGAAATAAACGCGTTTTTTCAAACAACTGAAACTACTTGTAACAGCAAGGCTCAGAAGTGCCCACACACTCAGCCCTTAACCCCAGTGTGCAGAAAGTGTCAAAACGTGTTTTTCAGCAGAAATAAACATGTTTCTGCAAGTTTGGTCAACCCCATGTAAGTTATGGGGCAGTAACATCACACTTTTCAAAACGTGTTTTTCAGCCCGAAATAAACGCGTTTTTTCAGACAACTGAATCTACTTGTAACAGCAAGGCTCAGAAGTGCCCACACACTCAGCCCTTAACCCCAGTGTGCAGAAAGGGTCAAAACGTGTTTTTCAGCAGAAATAAACATGTTTCTGCAAGTTTGGTCAACCCCATGTAAGTTATGGGGCAGTAACAAGACACTTTTCAAAACGTGTTTTTCAGCCCGAAATAACGCGTTTTTTCAGACAACTGAATCTCCTTGTAATAGCAAGGCTCAGAAGAGCCCACACACTCAGCCCTTAACCCCAGTGTACAGAAAGTGTCAAAACGTGTTTTCCAGCAGAAATAAACATGTTTCTGCAAGTTTGGTCAACCCCATGTAAGTTATGGGGCAGTAACATCACACTTTTCAAAACGTGTTTTTCAGCCCGAAATAAACGCGTTTTTTCAGACAACTGAATCTACTTGTAACAGCAAGGCTCAGAAGTGCCCACACACTCAGCCCTTAACCCCAGTGTGCAGAAAGTGTCAAAACGTGTTTTCCAGCAGAAATAAACATGTTTCTGCAAGTTTGGTCAACCCCATGTAAGTTATGGGGCAGTAACAAGACACTTTTCAAAACGTGTTTTTCAGCCCGAAATAAACGCGTTTTTTTAGACAACTGAATCTCCTTGTAATAGTAAGGCTCAGAAGAGCCCACACACTCAGCCCTTAACCCCAGTGTACAGAAAGTGTCCAAACGTGTTTTTCAGCAGAAATAAACATGTTTCTGCAAGTTTGGTCACCCCCATGTAAGTTATGGGGCAGTAACAAGACACTTTTCAAAACGTGTTTTTCAGCCCGAAATAAACGCGTTTTTTCAGACAACTGAATCTCCTTGTAATAGCAAGGCTCAGAAGAGCCCACACACTCAGCCCTTAACACCAGTGTACAGAAAGTGTCCAAACGTGTTTTTCAGCAGAAATAAACATGTTTCTGCAAGTTTGATCACCCCCATGTAAGTTATGGGGCAGTAACAAGACACTTTTCAAAACGTGTTTTTCAGCCCGAAATAAACGCGTTTTTTCAGACAACTGAATCCCCTTGTAATAGCAAGGCTCAGAAGAGCCCACACACTCAGCCCTTAACCCCAGTGTACAGAAAGTGTCAAAACGTGTTTTCCAGCAGAAATAAACATGTTTCTGCAAGTTTGGTCAACCCCATGTAAGTTATGGGGCAGTAACATCACACTTTTCAAAACGTGTTTTTCAGCCCGAAATAAACGCGTTTTTTCAGACAACTGAATCTACTTGTAACAGCAAGGCTCAGAAGTGCCCACACCCTCAGCCCTTAACCCCAGTGTGCAGAAAGTGTCAAAACGTGTTTTCCAGCAGAAATAAACATGTTTCTGCAAGTTTGGTCAACCCCATGTAAGTTATGGGGCAGTAACAAGACACTTTTCAAAACGTGTTTTTCAGCCCGAAATAAACGCGTTTTTTCAGACAACTGAATCTCCTTGTAATAGTAAGGCTCAGAAGAGCCCACACACTCAGCCCTTAACCCCAGTGTACAGAAAGTGTCCAAACGTGTTTTTCAGCAGAAATAAACATGTTTCTGCAAGTTTGGTCACCCCCATGTAAGTTATGGGGCAGTAACAAGACACTTTTCAAAACGTGTTTTTCAGCCCGAAATAAACGCGTTTTTTCAGACAACTGAATCTCCTTGTAATAGCAAGGCTCAGAAGAGCCCACACACTCAGCCCTTAACCCCAGTGTACAGAAAGTGTCAAAACGTGTTTTCCAGCAGAAATAAACATGTTTCTGCAAGTTTGGTCAACCCCATGTAAGTTATGGGGCAGTAACATCACACTTTTCAAAACATGTTTTTCAGCCCGAAATAAACACGTTTTTTCAGACAACTGAATCTACTTGTAACAGCAAGGCTCAGAAGTGCCCACACACTCAGCCCTTAACCCCAGTGTGCAGAAAGGGTCAAAACGTGTTTTTCAGCAGAAATAAACATGTTTCTGCAAGTTTGGTCAACCCCATGTAAGTTATGGGGCAGTAACAAGACACTTTTCAAAACGTGTTTTTCAGCCCGAAATAAACGCGTTTTTTCAGACAGCAGAATCTCAGTGTAACTGCTAGGCTCACAAGACCCCACACACTCAGCCCTTAACCCCAGTGTGCAGAAAGTGTCCAAACGTGTTTTTCAGCAGAAATAAACATGTTTCTGCAAGTTTGGTCACCCCCATGTAAGTTATGGGGCAGTAACAAGACACTTTTCAAAACGTGTTTTTCAGCCCGAAATAAACGCGTTTTTTCAGACAACTGAATCTCCTTGTAATAGCAAGGCTCAGAAGAGCCCACACACTCAGCCCTTAACACCAGTGTACAGAAAGTGTCCAAACGTGTTTTTCAGCAGAAATAAACATGTTTCTGCAAGTTTGGTCACCCCCATGTAAGTTATGGGGCAGTAACATCACACTTTTCAAAACGTGTTTTTCAGCCCGAAATAAACGCGTTTTTTCAGACAACTGAATCTCCTTGTAATAGTAAGGCTCAGAAGAGCCCACACACTCAGCCCTTAACCCCAGTGTACAGAAAGTGTCAAAACGTGTTTTCCAGCAGAAATAAACATGTTTCTGCAAGTTTGGTCACCCCCATGTAAGTTATGGGGCAGTAACAAGACACTTTTCAAAACGTGTTTTTCAGCCCGAAATAAACGCGTTTTTTCAGACAACTGAATCTACTTGTAACAGCAAGGCTCAGAAGTGCCCACACACTCAGCCCTTAACCCCAGTGTGCAGAAAGGGTCAAAACGTGTTTTTCAGCAGAAATAAACATGTTTCTGCAAGTTTGGTCAACCCCATGTAAGTTATGGGGCAGTAACAAGACACTTTTCAAAACGTGTTTTTCAGCCCGAAATAAACGCGTTTTTTCAGACAACTGAATCTCCTTGTAATAGCAAGGCTCAGAAGAGCCCACACACTCAGCCCTTAACCCCAGTGTACAGAAAGTGTCAAAACGTGTTTTCCAGCAGAAATAAACATGTTTCTGCAAGTTTGGTCAACCCCATGTAAGTTATGGGGCAGTAACATCACACTTTTCAAAACGTGTTTTTCAGCCCGAAATAAACGCGTTATTTCAGACAACTGAATCTACTTGTAACAGCAAGGCTCAGAAGTGCCCACACACTCAGCCCTTAACCCCAGTGTGCAGAAAGTGTCAAAACGTGTTTTTCAGCAGAAATAAACATGTTTCTGCAAGTTTGGTCACCCCCATGTAAGTTATGGGGCAGTAACAAGACACTTTTCAAAACGTGTTTTTCAGCCCGAAATAAACGCGTTTTTTCAGACAACTGAATCTCCTTGTAATAGCAAGGCTCAGAAGAGCCCACACACTCAGCCCTTAACACCAGTGTACAGAAAGTGTCCAAACGTGTTTTTCAGCAGAAATAAACATGTTTCTGCAAGTTTGATCACCCCCATGTAAGTTATGGGGCAGTAACAAGACACTTTTCAAAACGTGTTTTTCAGCCCGAAATAAACGCGTTTTTTCAGACAACTGAATCCCCTTGTAATAGCAAGGCTCAGAAGAGCCCACACACTCAGCCCTTAACCCCAGTGTACAGAAAGTGTCAAAACGTGTTTTCCAGCAGAAATAAACATGTTTCTGCAAGTTTGGTCAACCCCATGTAAGTTATGGGGCAGTAACATCACACTTTTCAAAACGTGTTTTTCAGCCCGAAATAAACGCGTTTTTTCAGACAACTGAATCTACTTGTAACAGCAAGGCTCAGAAGTGCCCACACCCTCAGCCCTTAACCCCAGTGTGCAGAAAGTGTCAAAACGTGTTTTCCAGCAGAAATAAACATGTTTCTGCAAGTTTGGTCACCCCCATGTAAGTTATGGGGCAGTAACAAGACACTTTTCAAAACGTGTTTTTCAGCCCGAAATAAACGCGTTTTTTCAGACAACTGAATCTCCTTGTAATAGCAAGGCTCAGAAGAGCCCACACACTCAGCCCTTAACCCCAGTGTACAGAAAGTGTCAAAACGTGTTTTCCAGCAGAAATAAACATGTTTCTGCAAGTTTGGTCAACCCCATGTAAGTTATGGGGCAGTAACAAGACACTTTTCAAAACGTGTTTTTCAGCCCGAAATAAACGCGTTTTTCATACAACTGAATCTCCTTGTAATAGCAAGGCTCAGAAGTGCCCACACACTCAGCCCTTAACCGCAGTGTGCAGAAAGGGTCAAAACGTGTTTTTCAGCAGAAATAAACATGTTTCTGCAAGTTTGGTCAACCCCATGTAAGTTATGGGGCAGTAACAAGACACTTTTCAAACGTGTTTTTCAGCCCCGAAATAAACGCGTTTTTTCAGACAACTGAATCTACTTGTAACAGCAAGGCTCAGAAGTGCCCACACACTCAGCCCTTAACCCCAGTGTGCAGAAAGTGTCAAAACGTGTTTTTCAGCAGAAATAAACATGTTTCTGCAAGTTTGGTCAACCCCATGTAAGTTATGGGGCAGTAACATCACACTTTTCAAAACGTGTTTTTCAGCCCGAAATAAACGCGTTTTTTCAGACAACTGAAATCTCCTTGTAATAGCAAGGCTCAGAAGAGCCCACACACTCAGCCCTTAACCCCAGTGTACAGAAAGTGTCAAAACGTGTTTTCCAGCAGAAATAAACATGTTTCTGCAAGTTTGGTCAACCCCATGTAAGTTATGGGGCAGTAACATCACACTTTTCAAAACGTGTTTTTCAAGCCCGAAATAAACGCGTTTTTTCAGACAACTGAATCTACTTGTAACAGCAAGGCTCAGAAGTGCCCACACACATCAGCCCTTAACCCCAGTGTGCAGAAAGTGTCAAAACGTGTCTTCCAGCAGAAATAAACATGTTTCTGCAAGTTTGGTCAACCCCATGTAAGTTATGGGGCAGTAACAAGACACTTTTCAAAACGTGTTTTTCAGCCCGAAATAAACGCGTTTTTTTAGACAACTGAATCTCCTTGTAATAGTAAGGCTCAGAAGAGCCACACACTCAGCCCTTAACCCCAGTGTACAGAAAGTGTCCAAACGTGTTTTTCAGCAGAAATAAACATGTTTCTGCAAGTTTGGTCACCCCCATGTAAGTTATGGGGCAGTAACAAGACACTTTTCAAAACGTGTTTTTCAGCCCGAAATAAACGCTTTTTCAGACAACTGAATCTCCTTGTAATAGCAAGGCTCAGAAGAGCCACACACTCAGCCCTTAACCCCAGTGTACAGAAAGTGTCAAAACGTTTTTCCAGCAGAAATAAACATGTTCTGCAAGTTTGGTCAACCCCATGTAAGTTATGGTATGGGGCAGTAACAAGACACTTTTCAAAACGTGTTTTTCAGCCCGAAATAAACGCGTTTTTTCATACAACTGAATCTCCTTGTAATAGCAAGGCTCAGAAGTGCCCACACACTCAGCCCTTAACCCCAGTGTGCAGAAAGGGTCAAAACGTGTTTTTCAGCAGAAATAAACATGTTTCTGCAAGTTTGGTCAACCCCATGTAAGTTATGGGGCAGTAACAAGACACTTTTCAAAACGTGTTTTTCAGCCCGAAATAAACGCGTTTTTTCAAACAACTGAAACTACTTGTAACAGCAAGGCTCAGAAGTGCCCACACACTCAGCCCTTAACCCCAGTGTGCAGAAAGTGTCAAAACGTGTTTTTCAGCAGAAATAAACATGTTTCTGCAAGTTTGGTCAACCCCATGTAAGTTATGGGGCAGTAACATCACACTTTTCAAAACGTGTTTTTCAGCCCGAAATAAACGCGTTTTTTCAGACAACTGAATCTACTTGTAACAGCAAGGCTCAGAAGTGCCCACACACTCAGCCCTTAACCCCAGTGTGCAGAAAGGGTCAAAACGTGTTTTTCAGCAGAAATAAACATGTTTCTGCAAGTTTGGTCAACCCCATGTAAGTTATGGGGCAGTAACAAGACACTTTTCAAAACGTGTTTTTCAGCCCGAAATAACGCGTTTTTTCAGACAACTGAATCTCCTTGTAATAGCAAGGCTCAGAAGAGCCCACACACTCAGCCCTTAACCCCAGTGTACAGAAAGTGTCAAAACGTGTTTTCCAGCAGAAATAAACATGTTTCTGCAAGTTTGGTCAACCCCATGTAAGTTATGGGGCAGTAACATCACACTTTTCAAAACGTGTTTTTCAGCCCGAAATAAACGCGTTTTTTCAGACAACTGAATCTACTTGTAACAGCAAGGCTCAGAAGTGCCCACACACTCAGCCCTTAACCCCAGTGTGCAGAAAGTGTCAAAACGTGTTTTCCAGCAGAAATAAACATGTTTCTGCAAGTTTGGTCAACCCCATGTAAGTTATGGGGCAGTAACAAGACACTTTTCAAAACGTGTTTTTCAGCCCGAAATAAACGCGTTTTTTTAGACAACTGAATCTCCTTGTAATAGTAAGGCTCAGAAGAGCCCACACACTCAGCCCTTAACCCCAGTGTACAGAAAGTGTCCAAACGTGTTTTTCAGCAGAAATAAACATGTTTCTGCAAGTTTGGTCACCCCCATGTAAGTTATGGGGCAGTAACAAGACACTTTTCAAAACGTGTTTTTCAGCCCGAAATAAACGCGTTTTTTCAGACAACTGAATCTCCTTGTAATAGCAAGGCTCAGAAGAGCCCACACACTCAGCCCTTAACACCAGTGTACAGAAAGTGTCCAAACGTGTTTTTCAGCAGAAAAAAACATGTTTCTGCAAGTTTGATCACCCCCATGTAAGTTATGGGGCAGTAACAAGACACTTTTCAAAACGTGTTTTTCAGCCCGAAATAAACGCGTTTTTTCAGACAACTGAATCCCCTTGTAATAGCAAGGCTCAGAAGAGCCCACACACTCAGCCCTTAACCCCAGTGTACAGAAAGTGTCAAAACGTGTTTTCCAGCAGAAATAAACATGTTTCTGCAAGTTTGGTCAACCCCATGTAAGTTATGGGGCAGTAACATCACACTTTTCAAAACGTGTTTTTCAGCCCGAAATAAACGCGTTTTTTCAGACAACTGAATCTACTTGTAACAGCAAGGCTCAGAAGTGCCCACACCCTCAGCCCTTAACCCCAGTGTGCAGAAAGTGTCAAAACGTGTTTTCCAGCAGAAATAAACATGTTTCTGCAAGTTTGGTCAACCCCATGTAAGTTATGGGGCAGTAACAAGACACTTTTCAAAACGTGTTTTTCAGCCCGAAATAAACGCGTTTTTTCAGACAACTGAATCTCCTTGTAATAGTAAGGCTCAGAAGAGCCCACACACTCAGCCCTTAACCCCAGTGTACAGAAAGTGTCCAAACGTGTTTTTCAGCAGAAATAAACATGTTTCTGCAAGTTTGGTCACCCCCATGTAAGTTATGGGGCAGTAACAAGACACTTTTCAAAACGTGTTTTTCAGCCCGAAATAAACGCGTTTTTTCAGACAACTGAATCTCCTTGTAATAGCAAGGCTCAGAAGAGCCCACACACTCAGCCCTTAACCCCAGTGTACAGAAAGTGTCAAAACGTGTTTTCCAGCAGAAATAAACATGTTTCTGCAAGTTTGGTCAACCCCATGTAAGTTATGGGGCAGTAACATCACACTTTTCAAAACATGTTTTTCAGCCCGAAATAAACACGTTTTTTCAGACAACTGAATCTACTTGTAACAGCAAGGCTCAGAAGTGCCCACACACTCAGCCCTTAACCCCAGTGTGCAGAAAGGGTCAAAACGTGTTTTTCAGCAGAAATAAACATGTTTCTGCAAGTTTGGTCAACCCCATGTAAGTTATGGGGCAGTAACAAGACACTTTTCAAAACGTGTTTTTCAGCCCGAAATAAACGCGTTTTTTCAGACAGCAGAATCTCAGTGTAACTGCTAGGCTCACAAGACCCCACACACTCAGCTCTTAACCCCAGTGTGCAGAAAGTGTCCAAACGTGTTTTTCAGCAGAAATAAACATGTTTCTGCAAGTTTGGTCACCCCCATGTAAGTTATGGGGCAGTAACAAGACACTTTTCAAAACGTGTTTTTCAGCCCGAAATAAACGCGTTTTTTCAGACAACTGAATCTCCTTGTAATAGCAAGGCTCAGAAGAGCCCACACACTCAGCCCTTAACACCAGTGTACAGAAAGTGTCCAAACGTGTTTTTCAGCAGAAATAAACATGTTTCTGCAAGTTTGGTCACCCCCATGTAAGTTATGGGGCAGTAACATCACACTTTTCAAAACGTGTTTTTCAGCCCGAAATAAACGCGTTTTTTCAGACAACTGAATCTCCTTGTAATAGTAAGGCTCAGAAGAGCCCACACACTCAGCCCTTAACCCCAGTGTACAGAAAGTGTCAAAACGTGTTTTCCAGCAGAAATAAACATGTTTCTGCAAGTTTGGTCACCCCCATGTAAGTTATGGGGCAGTAACAAGACACTTTTCAAAACGTGTTTTTCAGCCCGAAATAAACGCGTTTTTTCAGACAACTGAATCTACTTGTAACAGCAAGGCTCAGAAGTGCCCACACACTCAGCCCTTAACCCCAGTGTGCAGAAAGGGTCAAAACGTGTTTTTCAGCAGAAATAAACATGTTTCTGCAAGTTTGGTCAACCCCATGTAAGTTATGGGGCAGTAACAAGACACTTTTCAAAACGTGTTTTTCAGCCCGAAATAAACGCGTTTTTTCAGACAACTGAATCTCCTTGTAATAGCAAGGCTCAGAAGAGCCCACACACTCAGCCCTTAACCCCAGTGTACAGAAAGTGTCAAAACGTGTTTTCCAGCAGAAATAAACATGTTTCTGCAAGTTTGGTCAACCCCATGTAAGTTATGGGGCAGTAACATCACACTTTTCAAAACGTGTTTTTCAGCCCGAAATAAACGCGTTATTTCAGACAACTGAATCTACTTGTAACAGCAAGGCTCAGAAGTGCCCACACACTCAGCCCTTAACCCCAGTGTGCAGAAAGTGTCAAAACGTGTTTTTCAGCAGAAATAAACATGTTTCTGCAAGTTTGGTCACCCCCATGTAAGTTATGGGGCAGTAACAAGACACTTTTCAAAACGTGTTTTTCAGCCCGAAATAAACGCGTTTTTTCAGACAACTGAATCTCCTTGTAATAGCAAGGCTCAGAAGAGCCCACACACTCAGCCCTTAACACCAGTGTACAGAAAGTGTCCAAACGTGTTTTTCAGCAGAAATAAACATGTTTCTGCAAGTTTGATCACCCCCATGTAAGTTATGGGGCAGTAACAAGACACTTTTCAAAACGTGTTTTTCAGCCCGAAATAAACGCGTTTTTTCAGACAACTGAATCCCCTTGTAATAGCAAGGCTCAGAAGAGCCCACACACTCAGCCCTTAACCCCAGTGTGCAGAAAGTGTCAAAACGTGTTTTTCAGCAGAAATAAACATGTTTCTGCAAGTTTGGTCAACCCCATGTAAGTTATGGGGCAGTAACATCACACTTTTCAAAACGTGTTTTTCAGCCCGAAATAAACGCGTTTTTTCAGACAACTGAATCTCCTTGTAATAGCAAGGCTCAGAAGAGCCCACACACTCAGCCCTTAACCCCAGTGTACAGAAAGTGTCAAAACGTGTTTTCCAGCAGAAATAAACATGTTTCTGCAAGTTTGGTCAACCCCATGTAAGTTATGGGGCAGTAACATCACACTTTTCAAAACGTGTTTTTCAGCCCGAAATAAACGCGTTTTTTCAGACAACTGAATCTCCTTGTAATAGCAAGGCTCAGAAGAGCCCACACACTCAGCCCTTAACCCCAGTGTACAGAAAGTGTCAAAACGTGTTTTCCAGCAGAAATAAACATGTTTCTGCAAGTTTGGTCAACCCCATGTAAGTTATGGGTCAGTAACATCACACTTTTCAAAACGTGTTTTTCAGCCCGAAATAAACGCGTTTTTTCAGACAACTGAATCTACTTGTAACAGCAAGGCTCAGAAGTGCCCACACACTCAGCCCTTAACCCCAGTGTGCAGAAAGTGTCAAAACGTGTTTTCCAGCAGAAATAAACATGTTTCTGCAAGTTTGGTCAACCCCATGTAAGTTATGGGGCAGTAACAAGACACTTTTCAAAACGTGTTTTTCAGCCCGAAATAAACGCGTTTTTTAGACAACTGAATCTCCTTGTAATAGTAAGGCTCAGAAGAGCCCACACACTCAGCCCTTAACCCCAGTGTACAGAAAGTGTCCAAACGTGTTTTTCAGCAGAAATAAACATGTTTCTGCAAGTTTGGTCACCCCCATGTAAGTTATGGGGCAGTAACAAGACACTTTTCAAAACGTGTTTTTCAGCCCGAAATAAACGCGTTTTTTCAGACAACTGAATCTCCTTGTAATAGCAAGGCTCAGAAGAGCCCACACACTCAGCCCTTAACCCCAGTGTACAGAAAGTGTCCAAACGTGTTTTTCAGCAGAAATAAACATGTTTCTGCAAGTTTGGTCACCCCCATGTAAGTTATGGGGCAGTAACAAGACACTTTTCAAAACGTGTTTTTCAGCCCGAAATAAACGCGTTTTTTCAGACAACTGAATCTCCTTGTAATAGCAAGGCTCAGAAGAGCCCACACACTCAGCCCTTAACCCCAGTGTACAGAAAGTGTCAAAACGTGTTTTCCAGCAGAAATAAACATGTTTCTGCAAGTTTGGTCAACCCCATGTAAGTTATGGGGCAGTAACATCACACTTTTCAAAACGTGTTTTTCAGCCCGAAATAAACGCGTTTTTTCAGACAACTGAATCTACTTGTAACAGCAAGGCTCAGAAGTGCCCACACACTCAGCCCTTAACCCCAGTGTGCAGAAAGTGTCAAAACGTGTTTTCCAGCAGAAATAAACATGTTTCTGCAAGTTTGGTCAACCCCATGTAAGTTATGGGGCAGTAACAAGACACTTTTCAAAACGTGTTTTTCAGCCCGAAATAAACGCGTTTTTTTAGACAACTGAATCTCCTTGTAATAGTAAGGCTCAGAAGAGCCCACACACTCAGCCCTTAACCCCAGTGTACAGAAAGTGTCCAAACGTGTTTTTCAGCAGAAATAAACATGTTTCTGCAAGTTTGGTCACCCCCATGTAAGTTATGGGGCAGTAACAAGACACTTTTCAAAACGTGTTTTTCAGCCCGAAATAAACGCGTTTTTTCAGACAACTGAATCTCCTTGTAATAGCAAGGCTCAGAAGAGCCCACACACTCAGCCCTTAACACCAGTGTACAGAAAGTGTCCAAACGTGTTTTTCAGCAGAAATAAACATGTTTCTGCAAGTTTGATCACCCCCATGTAAGTTATGGGGCAGTAACAAGACACTTTTCAAAACGTGTTTTTCAGCCCGAAATAAACGCGTTTTTTCAGACAACTGAATCCCCTTGTAATAGCAAGGCTCAGAAGAGCCCACACACTCAGCCCTTAACCCCAGTGTACAGAAAGTGTCAAAACGTGTTTTCCAGCAGAAATAAACATGTTTCTGCAAGTTTGGTCAACCCCATGTAAGTTATGGGGCAGTAACATCACACTTTTCAAAACGTGTTTTTCAGCCCGAAATAAACGCGTTTTTTCAGACAACTGAATCTACTTGTAACAGCAAGGCTCAGAAGTGCCCACACCCTCAGCCCTTAACCCCAGTGTGCAGAAAGTGTCAAAACGTGTTTTCCAGCAGAAATAAACATGTTTCTGCAAGTTTGGTCAACCCCATGTAAGTTATGGGGCAGTAACAAGACACTTTTCAAAACGTGTTTTTCAGCCCGAAATAAACGCGTTTTTTCAGACAACTGAATCTCCTTGTAATAGCAAGGCTCAGAAGAGCCCACACACTCAGCCCTTAACCCCAGTGTACAGAAAGTGTCAAAACGTGTTTTCCAGCAGAAATAAACATGTTTCTGCAAGTTTGGTCAACCCCATGTAAGTTATGGGGCAGTAACATCACACTTTTCAAAACATGTTTTTCAGCCCGAAATAAACACGTTTTTTCAGACAACTGAATCTACTTGTAACAGCAAGGCTCAGAAGTGCCCACACACTCAGCCCTTAACCCCAGTGTGCAGAAAGGGTCAAAACGTGTTTTTCAGCAGAAATAAACATGTTTCTGCAAGTTTGGTCAACCCCATGTAAGTTATGGGGCAGTAACAAGACACTTTTCAAAACGTGTTTTTCAGCCCGAAATAAACGCGTTTTTTCAGACAGCAGAATCTCAGTGTAACTGCTAGGCTCACAAGACCCCACACACTCAGCTCTTAACCCCAGTGTGCAGAAAGTGTCCAAACGTGTTTTTCAGCAGAAATAAACATGTTTCTGCAAGTTTGGTCACCCCCATGTAAGTTATGGGGCAGTAACAAGACACTTTTCAAAACGTGTTTTTCAGCCCGAAATAAACGCGTTTTTTCAGACAACTGAATCTCCTTGTAATAGCAAGGCTCAGAAGAGCCCACACACTCAGCCCTTAACACCAGTGTACAGAAAGTGTCCAAACGTGTTTTTCAGCAGAAATAAACATGTTTCTGCAAGTTTGGTCACCCCCATGTAAGTTATGGGGCAGTAACATCACACTTTTCAAAACGTGTTTTCAGCCCGAAATAAACGCGTTTTTTCAGACAACTGAATCTCCTTGTAATAGTAAGGCTCAGAAGAGCCCACACACTCAGCCCTTAACCCCAGTGTACAGAAAGTGTCAAAACGTGTTTTCCAGCAGAAATAAACATGTTTCTGCAAGTTTGGTCACCCCCATGTAAGTTATGGGGCAGTAACAAGACACTTTTCAAAACGTGTTTTTCAGCCCGAAATAAACGCGTTTTTTCAAGACAACTGAATCTACTTGTAACAGCAAGGCTCAGAAGTGCCCACACACTCAGCCCTTAACCCCAGTGTGCAGAAAGGGTCAAAACGTGTTTTTCAGCAGAAATAAACATGTTTCTGCAAGTTTGGTCAACCCCATGTAAGTTATGGGGCAGTAACAAGACACTTTTCAAAACGTGTTTTTCAGCCCGAAATAAACGCGTTTTTTCAGACAACTGAATCTCCTTGTAATAGCAAGGCTCAGAAGAGCCCACACACTCAGCCCTTAACCCCAGTGTACAGAAAGTGTCAAAACGTGTTTTCCAGCAGAAATAAACATGTTTCTGCAAGTTTGGTCACCCTGTAAGTTATGGGGCAGTAACAAGACACTTTTCAAAACGTGTTTTTCAGCCGAAATAAACGCGTTTTTTCAGACAACTGAATCCCTTGTAATAGCAAGGCTCAGAAGAGCCACACACTCAGCCCTTAACACAGTGTACAGAAAGTGTCCAAACGTGTTTTTCAGCAGAAATAAACATGTTTCTGCAAGTTTGATCACCCCCATGTAAGTTATGGGGCAGTAACAAGACACTTTTCAAAACGTGTTTTTCAGCCGAATAAACGCGTTTTTTCAGACAACTGAATCCCCTTGTAATAGCAGGCTCAGAAGAGCCCACACACTCAGCCTTAACCCCAGTGTACAGAAAGTGTCAAAAACGTGTTTTCCAGCAGAAATAAACATGTTTCTGCAAGTTTGGTCAACCCCCATGTAAGTTATGGGGCAGTAACATCACACTTTCAAAACGTGTTTTTCAGCCCGAAATAAACGCGTTTTTCAGACAACTGAATCTACTTGTAACAGCAAGGCTCAGAAGTGCCACACACACTCAGCCCTTAACCCCAGTGTGCAGAAAGTGTCAAAACGTTTTTCCAGCAGAAATAAACATGTTTCTGCAAGTTTGGTCAACCCCATGTAAGTTATGGGGCAGTAACCAAGACACTTTTCAAACGTGTTTTTCAGCCGAAATAAACGCGTTTTTTTAGACAACTGAATCCCTTGTAATAGTAAGGCTCAGAAGAGCCCACACACTCAGCCCTTAACCCCAGTGTACAGAAAGTGTCCAAACGTGTTTTTCAGCAGAATAAACATGTTTCTGCAAGTTTGGGTCACCCCATGTAAGTTATGGGGCAGTAACAAGACACTTTTCAAAACGTGTTTTTCAGCCCGAAATAAACGCGTTTTTCAGACAACTGAATCTCCTTGTAATAGCAAGGCTCAGAAGAGCCCACACACTCAGCCCTTAACCCAGTGTACAGAAAGTGTCAAAACGTTTTCCAGCAGAAATAAACATGTTTCTGCAAGTTTGGTCAACCCCATGTAAGTTATGGGGCAGTAACAAGACACTTTTCAAAACGGTTTTTCAGCCCGAAATAAACGCGTTTTTCATACAACTGAATCTCCTTGTAATAGGCAAGGCTCAGAAGTGCCCACACACTCAGCCCTTAACCCCAGTGTGCAGAAAGGGTCAAAACGTGTTTTTCAGCCGAATAAACATGTTTCTGCAAGTTTGGTCAACCCCATGTAAGTTATGGGGCAGTAACAAGACACTTTCAAAACGTGTTTTTCAGCCCGAAATAAACGCGTTTTTTCAAACAACTGAAACTACTTTGTAACAGCAAGGCTCAGAAGTGCCCACACACTCAGCCCTTAACCCCAGTGTGCAGAAAGTGTCAAAACGTGTTTTTCAGCAGAAATAAACATGTTTCTGCAAGTTTGGTCTACCCCATGTAAGTTATGGGGCAGTAACATCACACTTTCAAAACGTGTTTTCAGCCCGAAATAAACGCGTTTTTTCAGACAACTGAATCTACTTGTAACAGCAAGGCTCAGAAGTGCCCACACACTCAGCCCTTAACCCCAGTGTGCAGAAAGGGTCAAAACGTGTTTTTCAGCAGAAATAAACATGTTTCTGCAAGTTTGGTCAACCCCATGTAAGTTATGGGGCAGTAACAAGACACTTTTCAAAACGTGTTTTTCAGCCCGAAATAACGCGTTTTTTCAGACAACTGAATCTCCTTGTAATAGCAAGGCTCAGAAGAGCCCACACACTCAGCCCTTAACCCCAGTGTACAGAAAGTGTCAAAACGTGTTTTCCAGCAGAAATAAACATGTTTCTGCAAGTTTGGTCAACCCCATGTAAGTTATGGGGCAGTAACATCACACTTTTCAAAACGTGTTTTTCAGCCCGAAATAAACGCGTTTTTTCAGACAACTGAATCTACTTGTAACAGCAAGGCTCAGAAGTGCCCACACACTCAGCCCTTAACCCCAGTGTGCAGAAAGTGTCAAAACGTGTTTTCCAGCAGAAATAAACATGTTTCTGCAAGTTTGGTCAACCCCATGTAAGTTATGGGGCAGTAACAAGACACTTTTCAAAACGTGTTTTCAGCCCGAAATAAACGCGTTTTTTTAGACAACTGAATCTCCTTGTAATAGTAAGGCTCAGAAGAGCCCACACACTCAGCCCTTAACCCCAGTGTACAGAAAGTGTCCAAACGTGTTTTTCAGCAGAAATAAACATGTTTCTGCAAGTTTGGTCACCCCCATGTAAGTTATGGGGCAGTAACAAGACACTTTTCAAAACGTGTTTTTCAGCCCGAAATAAACGCGTTTTTTCAGACAACTGAATCTCCTTGTAATAGCAAGGCTCAGAAGAGCCCACACACTCAGCCCTTAACACCAGTGTACAGAAAGTGTCCAAACGTGTTTTTCAGCAGAAATAAACATGTTTCTGCAAGTTTGATCACCCCCATGTAAGTTATGGGGCAGTAACAAGACACTTTTCAAAACGTGTTTTTCAGCCCGAAATAAACGCGTTTTTTCAGACAACTGAATCCCCTTGTAATAGCAAGGCTCAGAAGAGCCCACACACTCAGCCCTTAACCCCAGTGTACAGAAAGTGTCAAAACGTGTTTTCCAGCAGAAATAAACATGTTTCTGCAAGTTTGGTCAACCCCATGTAAGTTATGGGGCAGTAACATCACACTTTTCAAAACGTGTTTTTCAGCCCGAAATAAACGCGTTTTTTCAGACAACTGAATCTACTTGTAACAGCAAGGCTCAGAAGTGCCCACACCCTCAGCCCTTAACCCCAGTGTGCAGAAAGTGTCAAAACGTGTTTTCCAGCAGAAATAAACATGTTTCTGCAAGTTTGGTCAACCCCATGTAAGTTATGGGGCAGTAACAAGACACTTTTCAAAACGTGTTTTTCAGCCCGAAATAAACGCGTTTTTTCAGACAACTGAATCTCCTTGTAATAGTAAGGCTCAGAAGAGCCCACACACTCAGCCCTTAACCCCAGTGTACAGAAAGTGTCCAAACGTGTTTTTCAGCAGAAATAAACATGTTTCTGCAAGTTTGGTCACCCCCATGTAAGTTATGGGGCAGTAACAAGACACTTTTCAAAACGTGTTTTTCAGCCCGAAATAAACGCGTTTTTTCAGACAACTGAATCTCCTTGTAATAGCAAGGCTCAGAAGAGCCCACACACTCAGCCCTTAACACCAGTGTACAGAAAGTGTCCAAACGTGTTTTTCAGCAGAAATAAACATGTTTCTGCAAGTTTGGTCACCCCCATGTAAGTTATGGGGCAGTAACATCACACTTTTCAAAACGTGTTTTTCAGCCCGAAATAAACGCGTTTTTTCAGACAACTGAATCTCCTTGTAATAGTAAGGCTCAGAAGAGCCCACACACTCAGCCCTTAACCCAGTGTGCAGAAGGGTCAAAACGTGTTTTTCAGCAGAAATAAACATGTTTCTGCAAGTTTGGTCAACCCATGTAAGTTATGGGGCAGTAACAAGACACTTTTCAAAACGTGTTTTTCAGCCCGAAATAAACGCGTTTTTTCAGACAACTGAATCTCCTTGTAATAGCAAGGCTCAGAAGAGCCCACACACTCAGCCTTAACCCCCAGTGTACAGAAAGTGTCAAAACGTGTTTTCCAGCAGAAATAAACATGTTTCTGCAAGTTTGGTCAACCCCATGTAAGTTATGGGGCAGTAACATCACACTTTTCAAAACGTGTTTTTCAGCCCGAAATAAACGCGTTATTTCAGACAACTGAATCTACTTGTAACAGCAAGGCTCAGAAGTGCCCACACACTCAGCCCTTAACCCCAGTGTGCAGAAAGTGTCAAAACGTGTTTTTCAGCAGAAATAAACATGTTTCTGCAAGTTTGGTCACCCCCATGTAAGTTATGGGGCAGTAACAAGACACTTTTCAAACGTGTTTTCAGCCCGAAATAAACGCGTTTTTTCAGACAACTGAATCTCCTTGTAATAGCAAGGCTCAGAAGAGCCCACACACTCAGCCCTTAACACCAGTGTACAGAAAGTGTCCAAACGTGTTTTTCAGCAGAAATAAACATGTTTCTGCAAGTTTGATCACCCCCATGTAAGTTATGGGGCAGTAACAAGACACTTTTCAAAACGTGTTTTTCAGCCCGAAATAAACGCGTTTTTTCAGACAACTGAATCCCCTTGTAATAGCAAGGCTCAGAAGAGCCCACACACTCAGCCCTTAACCCCAGTGTACAGAAAGTGTCAAAGTGTTTTCCAGCAGAAATAAACATGTTTCTGCAAGTTTGGTCAACCCCATGTAAGTTATGGGGCAGTAACATCACACTTTTCAAAAAGTGTTTTTCAGCCCGAAATAAACGCGTTTTTTCAGACAACTGATCTACTTGTAACAGCAAGGCTCAGAAGTGCCCACACCCTCAGCCCTTAACCCCAGTGTGAGAAAGTGTCAAAACGTGTTTTCCAGCAGAATAAACATGTTTCTGCAAGTTTGGTCAACCCCATGTAAGTTATGGGGCAGTAACAAGACACTTTTCAAAACGTGTTTTTCAGCCCGAAATAAACGCGTTTTTTCAGACAACTGAATCTCCTTGTAATAGTAAGGCTCAGAAGAGCCCCACACACTCAGCCCTTAACCCCAGTGTACAGAAAGTGTCCAAACGTGTTTTTCAGCAGAAATAAACATGTTTCTGCAAGTTTGGTCACCCCCATGTAAGTATGGGGCAGTAACAAGACACTTTTCAAACGTGTTTTTCAGCCCGAAATAAACGCGTTTTTTCAGACAACTGAATCTCCTTGTAATAGCAAGGCTCAGAAGAGCCCACACACTCAGCCCTTAACCCCAGTGTACAGAAAGTGTCAAAACGTGTTTTCCAGCAGAAATAAACATGTTTCTGCAAGTTTGGTCAACCCCATGTAAGTTATGGGCAGTAACAAGACACTTTTCAAACGTGTTTTTCAGCCCGAAATAAACGCGTTTTTTCATACAACTGAATCTCCTTGTAATAGCAAGGCTCAGAAGTGCCCACACACTCAGCCCTTAACCCCAGTGTGCAGAAAGGGTCAAAACGTGTTTTTCAGCAGAAATAAACATGTTTCTGCAAGTTTGGTCAACCCCATGTAAGTTATGGGGCAGTAACAAGACACTTTTCAAAACGTGTTTTTTCAGCCCGAAAAAAACGCGTTTTTTCAGACAATACTGTAATTCTACTTGTAACCCAGCAAGGCTCAGAGAGTGTCCCTCACACTTCGCCGCCTTAACCCCAGTG